>NW_024582665.1:334546-335568 GCF_018398535.1 Haplochromis burtoni
GACCTGCTCAGTGGCCGCCACTGCCTTCCAAGTGGTCGGCCTCCAGAACTGTTTGCCCGTCGCCGCCGTTGCCATGTGCACGGTCGGCCCCCTGATCTGTCTTGGCTCTTGTGTTGTCGACCTCCGGGTCGACCCCCAGACTTTACTGTGGCCTCATGACTAGTCTTGTTTTGTGTTGTCCTGTTTTTGGTTTAATCTGGACTCTTGTGCTGCTTGTTTTTTTTTTTTTTTGTTCCTTTTTTAAAAGTCAGTTGAAGTCTCTTAATGTTCAGTAGTCACTCAGTGTGTTTGTAACCAGTCGGGTGACAATCTACCAGTTCATCCGGCTCTTTGGGCTGGGCTCGCCATCCAGTACTGGAAAAGGGATCCTTGATTCTTCTCAGGTCCTCAAAACCAATCCAATCGAAGTAAGCAAAGAAAAAAAACCTGACCATGTAAATCAACAAATGCTACACAGGGCTTCACAGTGCTCACGTTGGCTCACGGCCTTCGGAACACACTATCACCCTCATTATTTTCACCGAAGAAGGACTTTTACTATCCAGTTAGCTTCTTCACCGCACGGGTAATGGATCTTTCACCGTCTCTGTCTCTGGCGTATCTGACTGGTACACGAAGGCACACACAGGTGTCCAAGCAGCGCACACAGGTTGGGGGAAGGTCAGACCAGCCAATGATTGGTTGCTCAGTGGATCTAACAAACACACTCTAAAGGACAAAGTCCTGCCTCTACACCATTTATCCACATATTATCGTATTTTCACGACCATAAGACGCACTGTACTAAAAGGCGCAGTCTCAGTTATGTGTGCCATTACTGTATTTAACACACATAAGGCGCACTGGATTACAAGTACCGTATGCGTATTTAAAAATAAAGCGGGAGCAAAACTGAGTTTGGTACTCACATTTCTATTACCGGTAATCGTCATCATCAACAACGCACAAGCATACAAGTGTGCGTATTTAAAAATAAAGCAGGAGCAAAACAAAGTTTGGTACTCACATTTTTATCATCAATC
>NW_024582665.1:336267-362920 GCF_018398535.1 Haplochromis burtoni
GCTTTTAGTCGAATGGTGAAGTCGAAACGCTTCTCCCGCTCGTTCTTTGCTCGATGATCCACCGCTCGAGTCTTTCCTCCAACTCGGGCCACCTCGCCTTATGTCCGCGGAAACTCAGCTGCGTTTTCTTGACCTGCCGGAGCTTGTTTTCTAGCTTCCTCCATTTGCGAACCATCGATTTGTTAATCTTAAATACTCTCGCCGCTGCTCGATTTCCATGTTCCTCCGCATAGCTGATGGCCTTCAGTTTAAACTGTGCTTCATAAGCGTGTCTATTTGCCATTTTCAGGGTTGTTAAAACAACGATGTTCCACATAGTGCGATTGTCCGGTATATACGATCAACACCCACACTACACCCTTTAGCGTTCTCATGGTGTTCTCTACTACGTCCTCCTTATAACACACAGGGCGCACTGCGCTATAGGGCGCGCCGCACTTTTTGAAGAAAATCTAAGACTTTTAAGTGCGCCTTATGGTCGGGAAAATACGGTAGTTAAACTTATGTTTACATGCTTTTTATTAGTATTTATTATATTTAATAAATATAGACATGTGTGGAATCCACAGAAACCTCAGAATCTCAGCTAAAATATCATATAAACCATTTCTACAACCACCAAACACACCGAAAACAAGCCGTGATTAAACGAGCAGTTATGTAAATGCGCAGAAGTCCGCTAAACAAACAAAACCAAACCAGAAATTCTTCAGACTTCATGTAACTGGCTAAAGATAGGCTGGTTAGCTTCCAGGGCTTTCACTGACTCCACACACCAAGTTTCACCACGATCAGACCAAAATTCACTGAATGAGCTGCAAAAGAAGACCACAAAAACACACAGCGGCGCAAATGCGCTAAGACAGAAATTGGCTT
Organism: Haplochromis burtoni; assembly: GCF_018398535.1. Taxonomy (NCBI): domain Eukaryota; kingdom Metazoa; phylum Chordata; class Actinopteri; order Cichliformes; family Cichlidae; genus Haplochromis; species Haplochromis burtoni. The sequence continues at coordinate 337,144 of NW_024582665.1, forward strand.
ACCGTCCCGAGTTCCTCCATTATTTTCGCCGGTAGCCGGTAGCCACGTGATTACCAGTAGTTACCATGCCTACCTAGCCACATCAGAGCTGTTTTCTGTCAACAACCTCCATTTTAGACCCACCTACAGACACATGACTGGACAGACGCCACATGCAGTAAATTTGGTTAAAACGTGGGTTTTGGCATTACAACGTCTGATTGGTTGAAGTGACGTGAACGTGACATCATTACTGTGAATCTATTGGCTCAAACGATTAAAAAGAGGTGTCAATCATGCAAACTGACCAAAAGAATCCAAAGTTACAGCCCCTCAGAGTTTAAAGGGCCAGAGACCAATTAAACGCTTCATGCGCACTGCAGAAAAGGGCCATTACCATGTAAATGTGTGGTTAATTTTTCAAAAATCTATTTTTAAAAACGCATTTTTAGGCCTGTTAATAAAATTTATTATTAATCTGCTCTTTAATACCTAAAAAAATCAACTGGCATGGTGTCCAATTGTGTGCCAAAATTGGACATTTTTGTACGTCTGGATATTCATGTATTGACAGGGCTGTAATTTTTCACTGTTTCACTTTAGAAACATAAATCTTTGCACAGATGATGTTTATATGTTGGTTACTGAATTTCTGGAACCAAATGTGATCTGAGGCATATTTTTAAAAGGGTTATCTGCTAAAATTTAAAAAATAAAAAGAATTAGGCGAGGATAAAATCTACTTACTTTTTCTGTGTTCCAGTCTCAGTAACTTTGACACAGTAATATCTGCTTTAGTATTTACACCTCTGATGAAATTTCCCAAGTGTTAGCTTTATTTTGATACCAAGATTGTAAGGACAGAGTTTGTAATTGCAGAGAAATAATCAATTAAATTTGGGCATTACATTTTCGAGCAGGAAGCTCAGAAACCCCCCCTGGGGCTTAAGAGGTTAAGATAATATTGTTTCTCTTTCTATCTTAAACACACCTAAACACACTCACATTACGGTCCAACATCCATTTCGATATTCTGCTTTTAAGTGAGATATTTTTGCATCATGCAATAAATATTTGTATTTTCTGTATCACTATGAGCTTTGTCTGTTTCCTTTCTCTGTTGTGAAGATAACTGAGACTTGAGATCCGGCTGACCTTTCACTTTCATTTGTGAATGCTTTGTAAGGCAAACCTTGTTGTGTGACCTCAATTAATTTGAGATCACACAAAGTACTAAAGCTAACAGCTAATAAAATAAGTACACACTCAACCAACTAGTTTCATATATGCATACATTTTCATCTAAGTTCTTCTTTCATCAGTTGCTAAATGATACCGTGAACTATGAACAGCTGTTTAATAACTTTTTTGTAGATGACATAAAATTTCATAAAAATGCTATTATTAAACATGTACGAGTGTATTACGCCATAAAATATCCATGTTTATAAATTACATACCAGCAAGTTAAGTATTCATTAATGCTTTACTAAAGCTTTTAAGTGTATAGTCATTATAAAGTGTCACCATGAGGAGTAAATCATGTACCTTCCAAAATACACTTTGTCATTTTTACTGTTTTTCTAAGCAAAGACGATTTTTATTTGATGTCTTTTTCTCCTTTTTCCGGGTTATTTACAGAAGCCAGGGATGGATGTAGCTGACAGTTATGTGACATTTGTCCGTCATTCCCAGGACATGCTGCGGGAGAAGGTCAATGAGGAGGTGTATGTAGAGCGAATATTTGATGTAAGTAAGCTACAGCATTGCCTCTTTTCTCCAAGTCAAAGAGTAACACCAAAGTTTCATTTACTTCATTTGCGCTTAATGTGCAGCTGTCAGGTAAATATTTAGTTTCACATCTTTGCAAGTGAAAAGAGAACAGTAAATGTTCGCAAATATTAAAGGTTTGCTTGGTTTTTTTTAAAGGTTTTTTTTTAATTAATGTATAGTTGGAGGTGAGTTAAACAAACCAAACACACAGCACTTTAAGCTACTGCAGTTCTTACATTCAGTGTAACAGAGATTCCAAATAACAAACATAGGCAACGAGATTGGCTGTTTGTTATTTGTTACTGCTGGACAAGAACAAATGCCAATAACTGCAAGCAGATAATTTCAGGAGGATCCAAGGCCTGTACAAAAGTGTACAAAAAAATAGTTCGCTCTTTCTGCATGTGATATATACAATGAGTGAGTTGATATATTTACAAAAAGTGCCATGTAAAGATCATGTAACAGGCACAAAGCCTGACATGACTAAGGCCTCTTCGCAAGAAGTACAGAGAGTTATTACAGAGATTTGGAGGCCAAGGATAGAACAGGAATGCTGCTGGAATCCAAAATGTCCAGATGTAGGGAGGAAAACATACAGCAGCTGATATTTCAATATGAAGCTCACAAACTCAGCAATGCGCAGAGGGACATTCAGAGACTGTAAGAAAGTGGAAAGGTCACAGTGTCTTATTAAAACAGTACACAGGTTGTTTTTTTTTAATAAAAAGACAAAAAAAAAATAAGCAAACAAGCAAAACTGGCAGTTACTAATGTTTTGTAAACTCTGAAGAGTACACAGAGCTCAGGGCTTTTGTTAACAGGTGATACAAATTCCCATAGTCAACACTCTACTCCATAGCTTAGAGTGCATTGACGTATATTTCAATTACTGCCTCACAGGAGAGGAGAAAAGCCAAATGCAAGACATTGACGTTGACACCCAGGTTTGTGAATGTGATAACTCAGGGATGAGGCAATGTAGGAGTTTGAAATTGATACCTCAGTGCATCTATTAAAAATCTCGGAAGGTCTCATTGACCTCAACCGTAAGGTCAAAGGTCAATGAGATTCATGAGAGTCAAAGTTTTCTGAAAATCTTGTGAATGTGCTAATTTGAGAATGAGGGGAAGTAGGTTTTTGAATTGATGCCATAGGTGTTTCTATGGCAAGCCGAGGGGTAGCACTGGCAGCCGACAGTACTAGTTTAAAAACCTCTGGTTAACTTGCATGCATTACAGTTATATTAAAGTGCATTAAGACAAACCTTAAAAATTTACAGTAGTGTTCAAGAGTCTTGAGCCATCTAACCTCTATTTGTATTTTGATAGAAAAATGAAATATAGGTACAGTGATTTACTGAAATGTTCAAACATACGTGGAAATACAGTTTATAAAACACTGTAAAGGCAGAGTTTGTATTCTGTTTGAAAGTCGATCTTTGGTATGACGAAGTTTACTCTTCAACACCATCTGAACTCTGTCCAAGCCCACTTGTAATTTCTGTAACTACTCCTCAAGAAAGGTTCTTCATGCTTCGTGAAGGACATTTCAAAGTTGCTCTTAGATGTTGGCTGCCCTCTGTTATGTTTGTCATCAAGATGATCACACACGGCTTCAGTAATGATTTGGTCCAAGCTCTTAGGAGGTGAATCTATGACAGATAATGTTCCATTATGTGTTTTTCTATCCAGGTATGCTTTCACTGCATTGATATTTTGATTGGGGTCATTGTTATTCTGAAAAATGAAGTTGTTGCTATCCATCCATTCTCTTCCACTTATTCAATTCAAGGTTGCTGAGGAGCTCAAGCCTATCCCAACTACCATAAACAGGCCATAATATTAGACAGGTCACCAGGCTGTCCCAGGGCTAACATAGAGAAAGAGACAACTTTTCCCACTCGTGGGTAATTTAGAATCACTGATTAACCATCTTCAGTAACTGAATATCTTTGGACTTTGGGAGGAAGCTGGAGAAAACCCACAAAAATGGGAGAACTTGCAAACTTTACACAGAAAGAGATTCGAGATTCAAACCCAGGCTCTTCTTGCTATGAGCCCACAGTGCTAACCACCCTGCCACCACACTGCCAGCTTATAGTTAGGACTGGATTAGGTGATCATGAATCCACCCTTCGAGGCGTCCCTTTTTCACTCACTGTGTGTTTATACACCACTATGCCTTTAATTATGAGTTATTAATAATCTTTGGCTCTCTTCCACAGCATGTCTTTTGTCCTGTCTCCCTCCCCTCACCCAAACTGGTCAATGAGCTTTCTAATGCCGGAGGTTTCTTCCTGTTAAAAGGGAGTTTTTCCTTTCCACTATTGCCAAAGTGCTTGTTCACAGAGGGTCATCTGATTGCTGGAGTAATTCTGTATTCTTTTGGGGTATTTACCTTACAATATAAAGCACCTTTATAGGGACTGTTGTTGTGATTTGGCACTATATAGATAAAATTGAATTGAATTGTTAACCCCTTCAGACTTGTTGCTGATTTCAAGTCCAGTTCTTGTGTAGTCTGGCATGCTTCAGCCTTTTCTGATGATTCTGTTCCTTAAGATTGGCTTCTGGACAGCCGTCCTTCCAATGAGACCAAATCTAATGAGAAACAGGACATGGATTAACTGATGGGTCATTTGCATCACTGTGTGAGGTCTGGATTTTTTTCTGTATTTCCCCATTGTTTATTTGCTCTAAATAGTTTTTCACAGCTGTCAGTTCTTCTTTTGCTCTCAACTTGTTTAACTGCTGGGATGTTTCACTCGTGTTTGAAGCTTTCTGAAAAATGTGGCTAATCACAGTTAGATTTGAAGAGCTTTTCCCCTTAATAAACTTCTTTGTCACAATTTGTTTGATGATTTGAAAACTATCCCAAAAAGTTTCATAGCACTTTAGGTGTCATATTTGATGACTTTTCTTGGCAGAGTTTAATTTAATGGCCTGGCTTCCTTTCTTATTAAACATACACTTCCAGTCACTGTGACCAAATAGTTCAGTCTTTGTGCCATTAGACCACAATAGAAAAGATTTCCATCTGGGCAACTACAAATTTCTGTTGAGTTTAAATGTATTGATTTTGGAGCAGGGTTTTTTTTTGTTGTTGTTGCAACCCTTTCTGTCCCGTTCTGTCTTGCTTCACTATGGACAATGACACTGGTGTTCCAGTAGTTTCCAGTTCATGGCTGACCTGAGCATTGGTAGTTCTTCCTGAACATCCTAAAACATGTTTTTATCATTTTCTTCTGATTTTGGCAAATAATGAACTTGTTTTTTGTTTATTGGTATTCATGCCAGCAAAGGGCAGCTACCAGTTATAGTCAATCAGCATCATTAAGAATAATGTAATAGGCCTGGGTTTTGCCAAGTTAAAATACAATATAGAAAATTCAGCAATACCTATTAAATAATGTAAATGTTTTTGTGTATATTTGACCCTGTGTAGACCAGAAAAAAGTAATTGAAACTTGTGCACCAAATATTTGTTTTTTAAAATCACTGAAGACTTTAGACAGCTGTAGGAGCCATTCCACCCTGGAAAAAGAACAGTTCAAAGGAATCAAAAGGGCAAAATAAGCATTAGTGGGTACACATTTGTGACCACAACTATAGGTGCTTTTATTATGCATGAATGACTCATAGATTGGTATCAAGCGGTATAACAAACACACAAAATGTTCGACACAAAATGTTAAGGCACAAGGACTGGACTCCAAGTGAGTGAAAAAGCAGCTAATGACCAAAAAGCCTTTATAAGACGTTCAGAAGACCTTGGGAAACCACTGCTCAAAACCGCTTTAAAAAATTATGAACATCTGGCTCCTTGCAAACAAACTATAAAGTAACGAGGGGCTACTCAAGACTTTCACAGTACTAATACTGTGTATACTACTGTATTGACAATAAAGCTCTTGAATCTTGAATGAATCTTATTGAATGCAGAAATATCCGATTTAGTTTTAAATGGTTATTAACCCTTTAAAGCTGGTCAGAGCAGCACACTCCGTTTTGCTCAACTATTTTTTAAATCCCTGTAGAACCGGAACCATGTAAGCTAGCGCAATAATTTTTTTTGCATATGAAACCGGAGGAGTTGCACTTACATCTTATGCCATCAGCTTGTACTAGGTCACGGTTTCCTTCCACATATGGCTTTGCAAAAACTGCATAAAAAGCACTGGCAGCAGCAAAAACATAATATTCCAGAAACACGCTTTGCCGATCCGATCAGCTGTTCATAACACTTCCTACGTTAGAATAGGCGTCAGCGTGAACTATCGCATGTCCGCCATGACCTGCCCGAAACTGGAAGTGACATCATTTTCGTGGAAATGTAGTTTTTTACCATCAGGGCGTCATGAGCCTATACTTGTGTTTTTAAAAGTTATGTTTGACTTTAGTCAAAGGAGCTTGCAAAGAAAAGCGTCTGGACTTCTTTAAGTTGCTTGAAGACATTTCACCTCTCATCCGAGAAACTTCTTCAGTTCTGAAGAAGCTTCTCGGACTATAAACGACCAGCTTCTTCAATGATGAATGCCGACACTTCACTGGCTGATGAGCTGAACACGTTTTATGCTCGCTTCGACGCCGCAGCAATTAAAACAACAAACGGCTGCGCGCGCTCGGAGTGCACCAGTGAAGAAAATGCATTCGTCATCACAGAGCATGCCGTGAGGAACACTTTCAGGAGGGTGAACACCAGGAAGGCAGCAGGACCAGATGCAATCCCTGGCCGGGTCCTTAGAGCCTGCGCTGACCAGCTAGCACCGGTGTTCACGGAGATCTTCAACCTCTCCCTGGCCCAAGCTGTGGTTCCCACGTGCTTCAAACAGTCCATTATTGTTCCAAAGAAACAACAGCCCGCTTGCCACAATGACTACCGTCCAGTAGCACTGACTTCAATTGTGATGAAGTGTTTTGAAAGACTGATGAGAGATCACATCACTTCTTCACTTCCTGCCACCATCGACTCACTTCAGTTTGCTTACCGGACTAATCGTTCCACAGACGATGCCATATCTCACCTGCTCCACACATCCCTGAGTCACCTGGACACTGGCAGAGGGAATTATGTTAGGATGCTGTTCGTGGACTACAGTTCAGCATTCAACACAATAATTCCCTCTAAGCTTTTCACCAAGTTGACGGATCTAGGACTCAGCTCATCACTGTGTCAGTGGATCCTCAACTTCCTCACAGACAGACCCCAATCAGTGAGGGTGGGAAAACAAGTCTCCCCCTCCATCTCACTCAGCACTGGAGTGCCTCAGGGCTGTGTTTTAAGCCCCCTGCTGTACTCACTGTACACTTATGACTGTGTAGCCACATCCAGACACCACCTCCATTGTCAAGTTTGCTGACGACACTGCTGTTGTGGGCCTGATCTCCGACAACATCGAGACGGCCTACCTGGAGGAGATTAGGAACCTGGAGACCTGGTGCCAGGAGAATAACCTCCTCCTAAACATCAGCAAGACTAAGGAGCTGATCGTGGACTTCACTACAAAGCAGGCGAGGAATTACAAACCCCTCATCATCAGTGGCACGCCAGTGGAGAGAGTGGACAGTTTCCGATACCTGGGTGTCCACATCACTCAGGACCTGTCATGGTCCTGCCACATCAACACCCTGGTTAAGAAAGCCCGTCAGCGTCTCTTCTTCCTCAGAAGACTTAGAGACTTCCATCTGCCACTGAAGGTGCTCAAGAACTTCTACTCCTGCACCATCGAGAGCGTCCTGACGGCAAACATCTGCACCTGGTTTGGGAACAGCACCAAGCAGGACAGACGAGATCTGCAAAGAGTGGTGCGCTCAACCGAACGCATCATTCAATCAGAGCTCCCTGACCTGCTGTCCATCTACATCAAGCGTTTATTTATTTTTTTAACAGCGCATTGTGTTCTGCGTCCTGATTGGCTGTAGACTGTAGATTGTCAGTCAATCTCGTGCCGTGTCTCCTGTACAGTACAGGATGCGTTGAGCTTGTCAAATTTACATAAATTGCTAGCAGTGTGACTCTGAAGTGCTGTACTGTATGTTTGTACGTTTTCTCCCTAACAAACAACAATGTCGACGAATCATTTTGCACCGTCAAAGGCAACCGCGGGTGCCTTTGGTTTCATTCTCTAATACTGGGCTTATTTTTCTATAAAGGTTTGAACTTTGAGAGTTTAAACAAGAGAGAAAAATGTGAAAATGTTCATGTCTGTCTGAGAAAAGTGCATAAAGTGTGTAGTGACGGGTTTTACAGCCTTTAAACATCTATAATAATTGTAAAAAATAAAGTTGGCTACTTCACGGGTTTCACCTATCACCTTTCACACGACAGACCGCTGTATATGCTAACTAACAACAGATACAGATATTGAATACATATAGAAAATAAGAAATATATGATATTATGAGCTGACGAAATATAACTGGGACATGATGTGCAAAATGCTTTCACTGAATCCAGTGTGCAAAGTTTTTATAGCCAGAGTAAATAAGTGTGTTATTGCAACATGTTAACTGAACAGTGATCTGAGGGGCTGTTGTTGTAGTCTGACAGCCCAGGGAAAAAAACTATTCTTATGCCGTGAGGTGTTGGTTCTGATGGACCGCAGCCAGGGGGAGGTGTCACAAACAGTTTGTGTCCAGTGTGAGGGGTCCCCAGCAATATTCCTTGCCTGCCTAAGTGTCCTGCAGTTGTACAGGTCTTGTAGGGAAGGCAGATTGTAGCCAATCACCTTCTTAGACACACTGCAGTCTGTGTACCAGATGGTAATGGAGGAGGTGAGGAATGATTAATTGATGGAGGAGTAAAACTGCACCATCATTGACTTTGACAGGTTGTATTTTTTCAGCTGGTGCAGGAAGGACATTCTCTGCTATGCCTTGTTTATGAGAGAGCTGATGTTAAGATCCCACTTTAGGTCCTGGGAGGTGCTGATTCCATGAAGTAGAAGGCCTTCACTGTCTCCATTGGGCAGGCATACAGCAAGATGGGATCTGGGGAGGCTGGTTTCAACCTGAAGTCCACTATCATCTCTCTGTTATGGCAGCATTGAGCTCCAGATTGCTGGCACTGCATCAGGTCACAAGACTGTCAGTCTCGCTCCTATAGGCCGACTCATCTCCACCTGCACCTGTGGTGTCATCTGCAAGCTTCAGTTTGACGGACTGGTGTCTGGAGGCGCGGCTTTTAAGTGTACATGGAGAAACGCGGAGGAGAAAGTACACAGCCTTTCTGATTCCATTATCAATATCACTTATAGGTGAACTGGAAGCTAATAGAGCTGTTTAAGAACATGACTAAGGGATGGATCCACTCGAAAAGGAAAGTTTAAAACCTAATCTTAAAAGTAGAGAGTGTCTGTTTCCATAATCTAAACTGAGAGCACAAGGGCCTGAAAATTCTCCTTGCTGGTTTATCTCTAAACTGGATCACAGAACAAGAATCTTAGTCAAGCATGCCCATTTCTTTATTGTGTCCTGATATGTACAGTTGGCCCTACCTGCCTGTAGCATTGTGTTAAATCAAAGCCTTTAGGTTTATTCCTTCTTCTGTGATCTCTCTGTCTGTATGTCCTCACACAGGCTGACAGAAAGATGTCTGGCGCTAGATGTTTGCTGTTTGTTTCTACAGCTTGATCTGTTACTTTGCCATGCATCCTGTTCTCCTCCACAAGAGCATTTCTAATGGAATTTGTCTCAGGCAGTCTCCTCTGTTGTCAGTCTGTATCAGTTCTCCCTGCAGCATTACAAGGGCCAGTGAAGGTGTCTGTAGCTGCTGCCTACAGCTCTGTTGTGCTTTTCTTGTCACTCAGTCTTTAAAAAAATCAACAACAAAACCCCCCAAAACAAAGCCTGTTTTCTCTCTGTTAGCTTTGTGCAATAATGCAGTGCATACGCCACACTTAGAAAGGTTCCTTGTGTCAAATAAATAATTAAATGGAAAATCACTGGCACGTTCTTCAAAAGGTGGTTGGTTCCAAAATTTAAGCCGCTGACATTAATTGTTGTAAAACTGTTGTAGGAAATTTGCTACTATTTTGAAACACCATCAGCCAGAGTTACAGTCCACCACATCAAAGGGCCTGCTGTGTGTGCACGTGAGTGCTGGGGTAGGGGTTGTCATCTTAAATTAACATGGATGGATTCTCTTTAGTCTTTACTTTGTTATGCAACCCCAATTCGGTTGAACAGATTCAAGTACAGACTGTACGTCTAAAAATAAATATTTTCTGGAGTTCCACAGAATTATATCCTTGGGCCTATATTTTCCACATATACACTGGGCCACCTACACATTAGACCAGGGGTCGGCAACCCTGGGCACGCGTGCCCCAGCTGGCACGCGAAGAGTTAACTGATGGTACGAGCATAGCTGGACGGGCCGATGATTTTTGTCAGCACCACGAAAAACACGGATACATCCATAGAATTCACAATGTGTTTTCGGGACTTTCAGGTGTTTGGACCAATGTTTTCTTTTCTGATCAAACCAGAAAGGTTTGTCAGCTGGATTTGTCTCGCATTAACTGGCTGGACACAGAGGACATTGAAATGCAGCTGATTGAACTGAAAAGCTCGACTCTGTGGGGTCAAAGTTTGCAGAACCACAGACGCAGCTGGAATCCACAGCTGTGCGTGTTCATGGAGCTGCATTTTCACCTGCTGGACGTCACTACCTGACAGGTTTAACTGTCTTCAGAACATTGCAGAGGCCTTATTGACAGTATTTGGCTCTACATGTCTGTGTGAGCAGGTTTTCTCTCACATGAGTCCTCAGGTAGCCTCTGAATGCTAGACACTGGGAGACCTGTGTCTCTGAGTGGGAGACCAGAGATCAGATTAACATGTGTGTCTCTGTATTAACAAACATGCCATATTGGCCCAGTTTATTTTTCTTATCATTGTTGTGAGGAGACCATAAATAGCATTTGGATTTTCTGTTGTTCAGTTCATTTGCTGTTATGGATAAAAAGTCTGTTTTTGTTTCTAAATAGCTGATAAGTATTCGCTGACAGCTGCCAACATCTGCAAACAAATATGATTCTATAAAGTTGTTCTATATAGTGTGTAACTGTTCATATAGAGCGCTATTAAATTTATTGCTAATGCAGTCATATGGCACACTGACTTCTGAGGAAATTTTAGATGCACTCGTCATCATGCCGACCCCTGCATTAGACCTATAGACGGTACCTATTTCCCAGATTTATTACCATGTTGAAAGTTCTCCTAATGCATTTTGCTCTTTTGTTAATTATTTCATTTAATTCTGGTTTTAGTTTTCTCTGGTGCTACAATGCCTTACCACAATAACATATAATTAACATTCTGATGACCTGTTATTTATAAGTCACCTTGGGCAATACACTGCCAACTTTGCCATTTTATGTTAAGGGAATTAGACCCATAGATGTGGGCTATATCAGAAACCAAACACTTTTATGCAACAACCCATTTCACATACAGACTTTAGAGAATATGAAAAGCATTGTTGTGGTGTGTTGTGTGCCTTTACTTTGCACTAAACTTACAGCTTTTCTAAAATATGATTAATTATTTTTCCAAAGGTCTTCATGCTGCAGATACAATATATTGTAAGTATTTTGTTCAGCTTTAAGCTCTGCAGTCTCTAACTCACACTATAAAAAGGCTCCTAGAGTTGCTGGATTTTTTAAGGTATTATGAGATTGCATTTATATGTATGAGGGAGAAATTAATTTGGCTCCTTGCAACCTTTCTACCCTCCCTGGTTCTTGAAAGACTGGCTGAAGAGGCATAGATTAAAACAGATGTGCTGAAATAATACTGGAGTAGGACTTAGTTTGGCGCTGCCTGGGGATCATTGATTAAAAAAAAAACATGTCTTTAGCTTGAGACAAATCCAGTCCTGCAATGATACCCCGCAGCTTTGTGGACTATGACACTCCCTGTACCCAGTCCAGGCATGAGGGGAGCAGGAAAATAAAGATAGAGTTGTTGAGCCACCGAATCTTTAGCCAACCCCAAGGTTGGAGTTGCAGATACTGGGATTACATGGGTCAATTATACACTTAATCTGCCTTTGCTCACAGGGGATTAGGAGCACGGCTCATTGATTGATTTGAAGCATTTCCGCTGACCTTGGGTAGTTGTCAGATTCACAAGTGTGGTGAAATTGCACTCCTCTACGACCGAAGATAAAGTGCTTTTTAATCGCTGCTGCTTCTGCCGTCTCTGTTTACCAACTGCCGGAGGGCTGAAGTAAAGTGGAGTGAGGGCACGGGTCAAACTGAGCTGTAGATTGTGGGATTTAAGATTGGTGCTGTCTGCACTGCTGTACTTTGGTCACAGCGGGTGGGTTTGTGTTAGTGTTGTGTGTGTGGAGGGGGGGGTTAGCAGTGACAGAGAATACCGTCATACCAATTGGCTGTCACCACTTTGCCATCTCTGGTCATGAGCTGCCAGGCTAAGTGAACAATTTAATCAACACCATGCAATCTTAACTGCTGTCCTTATCTGCCTGGCTGAAAGTTTTATTTGAAGTACTGTGGTGAAAAAACTGAAAGTGTTTATCTATTATTTATTCTGATCTCTGCAAATATAATTCAGTTTTATTTATATAGCGTCAAATCACAAACACTTCAAAGCTCTTTATGTTGTAAGGAGAACACCCCATAATAATGGGCACTGCATATCAACAGAGCTAACGTTTTTAGAATTGCATCTTTCAAATCCACTTTTTTACTTCTCATAGAGAAAGATCAGTTGCCCTCACCCCATCCACAACAACATGACTGCGATGCTGCACTGATCCTCTCGTTGTTTTTTATGCTACCGAGTAATCTGTTGTTTAAATAACACTAAAAGGATTACACAAGCAAACAGGGAGTCATGGTTACAGTCATATCAGTAATATTAACCATAATCATAATAATGATATTATTATTTTTGTTATTAATATTGTTGTTATTGTTGTGGTTGTTGTTATTCTTGTTATCGTCATTATAATAATAATAATAATTATTGTTGTTGTTGTTACGAAGAACGAAGGAAATGTTACACTTACTGTGTTTTTTCATAACATGCTCTGAAAAGGTTTCACTTCTGTTTAATGAAGTCTGTAAGCAGCTTAGAGTTCTCAATAATTACTGGGAGAGAGAGCATTTTGTTTCCCTGCTTGGTTTCTTTTTGGCCTAAATCCTCTGTGAGCATACCCAGCTCCATGGTGTTGAGAGGAAACAGCTAAGGATGCTAAAGCCACGATCATCCCGAGAGGAGGGAAATACAAGTTTAATGGAGACTTCTCTTTTGTCGGGTCCTGCTGGTTTATTGATGATGACCAACAGGGTCAATTGATTGAGGACACGCATGTCATCTCTCAGGTCTCTATCACTCTTTCACAGCCCCTTTTCCTTCTGCTTTGTTATAAAGGGAGGTACGGTGGCATTTGTTTGATTAACTTGTCTGACAAAAGTGACAGCTGCTCATGTGTGTATGTGGATGAGTGGCCCAGCGCCGCTCCCTCTTTGTACATCTGTCAGAGCCTGAGCAGGGTGAGCAGGGTGAAAAGAGACAAATTGGACCCAAAAAGAAGGCCATTCACCTTCCCCAGACCCCCCTCCAGTGTTCCACCCCTCTATCCCATTCAGGTGCTCGGCAGGACCCTCAAGTGCTTGCTGGCTTATTCCATTTTCACTCCCCTCATAGAGTTCTCTGAGCCCACAAGTGTTTTAGCCCTCTTTTTTCTTCCCTCAATCCACCCCTAAGCGGCTCTTTGTAAGTAGAATGGCTCACTTTTCTCAGGGCCTGAAGCTGCCGGGTTTTTTTCTTTTTTATTGTCTGCCACAGAGCTTTTCTGACGCTCTTTGTATGTTTACTCAATGACTGGTCGCTGACCGTAATTCCAACTGTTTAGTTCCTCACAACATGGCCCCTCAACCCATTTCACCCACCACCCCAAATATACACCAATCCCTTCTCCAAGCCACCATGTTTTTATAATGCTGCGCCGTTTTTTCTCTCTTATCTGCTGAATTGCAGGTAGAAGGAGATGCATTTAGCTGTTCTTCTTAACTTTTTAACCAGCTCTCTTCATGAAGCGCCCACTGTGCTCTTTTTATGGCTGTCCCAGCTATGACTATGGTCAGTGGTCAGCTGCAATTTGTGCCATACCCAAACATGAGCTGTGGCTCACTGAGTTTATGTAAAAAGCTCATTTTTTATACTAAAGGTGATGTTTGTATTTTTGCACCAATAGCCTAATTCACATTCTCCAAACGCCTGCTTTACATTAGCAGCAACTTTTCTAACTCTATAGAAGACCCTTGGCTCCAAAATCATTGGCCACATACAAACTGTTCCCATAATGTTTATTGCGTGTGTTACTTCATAGCAGGACATTTGGGGGAATATATCACTGTTTACGAAAAATAGGAAATTAAATCTGTGAAAATTAATTTGACTTTTTAGAAAATTGGATACCTTTGCAGTCAAAACATTTTGATTGGGAGTTCCCCAGCTCTGGGGGGTCCCCTGTTGTACTAATTCATAAAATAATTGATCACTGGACTGAAGACATCAGAAAGTTGTTTTTATCATCATTGCTAAATTGTGAAAGTAGCTTTCCATTAGTATCCACATTCGCCATCGGAATATCAGGTTTTAAATCATTGAGCAATATCTAAAGAAATAGACTCACATCTGTGATTTCTGGAATTCCATGTTGTACAAGAACATCCTTAATTCTGTGAAAGGTTTTACATGTTTGCTGAGGGTCAAGCTTGGCCGTGCAGGGTGGGCAGAGGGGAGGTGCTCTGACCTACTGTCTGAGTTACTATGGTAATTGAGTGTCGTCATCAATGGACCCTCACTGCTGAGCTAGTGAGCCGGACTAGAATAGACCAGCAGTGGGCTCTGGAAAGCAGAGCAGGTAGGATTAGACAAGCCCTTTGTGTAAAGTGCATAATGTCTTGCAGTCAGATTTAAAGACCTCCCACCCCCACCACCTTAGTCTTATTTGTTTCTTTGTTTGTGCGAGTATGCTTTTATGAGCTATGTGTGTACACTAGTGTAAGCAAGTGTGTTGTCAAAGTGAAAAAGAAGAAAAAGTAGTCTTGCTTTACGGCACTCAGCGGCCTCCCCTCTCCTTCACAAGGAAGCCTGTCACTTGGCATTAGTGTTGCCGCACCAGCAATCATCATTCCATGCCTCCTGCTAATTGCAGGCACAGCTGGGTCTCAGCAGGACACGCTCTCTTTCTCTCTTGTGTTGAACTTTTTCTGCCTTTCTCGCTCTAAAATAGTGCAAAAATTACACACAAATTTTTCATCTGTACTACGCAGACTACGGCTCAGACATCTAGTGGTCTGCTTAATGGTCACTTAGCAA
This sequence comes from Haplochromis burtoni, assembly GCF_018398535.1. Taxonomy (NCBI): domain Eukaryota; kingdom Metazoa; phylum Chordata; class Actinopteri; order Cichliformes; family Cichlidae; genus Haplochromis; species Haplochromis burtoni. The sequence goes on from NW_024582665.1 coordinate 352,260, forward strand.
ACAACAGCGATTTATATTATTATGACTTCTTTTTTGACACCAATTCAACTCTGAACAAGATGTGTTTTCAATGTATTTCAAAATTTGAAATTAGCTTGTACTTAATGAGTGGTTGTGGATTTTAACAAAAATATAAGTTATTAATATTCCACATTTTTTTTCTTTAATGTTAAAAACATCTTCACAGCAATTAAATCAAAAAAGTTGAAACGTTTTCGCCTCAATTTCCGTCACAGTCTGCCGATTATGCAAACTGTGTGGAGTCTGATGTAAGTGACTCAAAATACAGATAATGAGGTTAACAAAATGCAAGCTTTTTATTGGGCTGTTGCAAAAATGGGACGAAAGAAAAAATCAGAAATCCAAGGGAAGAAAAAAAGCTTCAACTACAAAAGCGTAGAAGAAGGAAAAAAGAAATTAACAAAGACTAAAGGGAAGAAACCACTATTAAAAACAAATTCCCCTCTCCCCTCGGTCTATCCTTCAGGCTCGGGTCCTCTACCAGAGGCCTGGGAGCTTGAGGGTCCTGCACAGTATCTTTGCTGTTTTCCAATTACCACTGGGACCACTGTTACCTTCACCCTCCACCTCTTCTCTGTGCTCTTGGTACTTCTCCTGTTCCTTCTTCCTGATTTTGATGTCATTCGGTATCATCATCCTCTGTTTGTCCACCACTATGTCCGGTTGGTTAGTCACCACCATTTTGTATCTGGAAGTGCCACAGGATCTTAGCTCGGTCATTCTCCACCATCCTGGGGGCGTCTCCCATGTTGACCTCGGGACTTCCAGCCCATACTCGGCACAGATGTCCCTGTACACTATGCCGGCCACTTGGTTATGGCGTTCCATGTATGCCCTGCCTGCTAGCATCTTGCACCCTGCTGTTATGTGCTGCATTGTCTCAGAGAAACAGAACACCTGCATAATTAGCATGGCTTGATGGTTTAAGCTGTGAACACACTGCCAAATCTTTGTCCCTGTCCTGTCCTTCTTTATTCACTCCTCACTCTGAGTGTTGACTCCCACATATTCCTGCTCCACTATAACACTGGGACTTTACTGAAACACAACAGAACAGAAGTGAACTTAGTGAACTGTGAGAGGAAGAGAATCCCAACGTAAAACACATACAAAGATACATCTTGTTTCCTTTTTTAAAGTGAGACATATAGGTTCCAGTGTTTGTGTTCATTACATTCATGTTGCTTTCTTTTACTTTCCTCAACAGGCACCATAACATAACATATGTCTGTTTAATACAGCTTTTAACAGGATTGTATTAGTGTGTTAGAATAATATCTGAATGTTATAAGTTAAATTAATGTACACAATGTTCCCACTCTCATGGTTTCCTCTTCAGACACTTGCAATAAAATACGAAAAGACAAATAGTTTAACAGAACGTTAACAGAAAGTTTTGCCAGAATTAAATCCCCTGTCCAGACTATTTGGCAAGCTGTATAACTTAACTCAAAATACAACGACACCAAATCTTGAAAGAACAAATTAATTAAGTAAATTAAGTAAAAGCAGGCTGCTTTGATCAGGACCCTTTTTCTGCTTTCCACGCAGCACATCCCCCCTTCTGTCCCCCACACAGCCGTAACTCTTTCAGAAGAACATCCACCATGTTTTTATGAACTTCAGCAATTTATATATAAGCCTTGGTGTTTACCAGAGGCCAGTGTTAAGGCCAGAGCGCATTCAGAATAGAAACAGTTCTATGAGTAATACAAAGACCTTTAACTGGAGGCTGTGTGACTCCCTTGTTTCAGTACGTTGCTGTGTTCAAAAGGAGAGACAGAGCATATGCAACGGGGTTTTATAGGCACCAATATCAGGCAGTTCACACCCCCTAATTAGTCAGTGGTCATTCAGATCTGTCTCAGGGTGCTGAGGCAAGGTCTCAGGTGGAATTACCTAATAGCAAAGCTTGTTAGAGGTTTGCACGAGTAGGCATAAAGTTGGACTCCAGGAACTACTGTATTTCTTACAAAACACAGTATTCTAATATCAAAATAAAATTAAAAGTAGCAAATAAGGTAGCAGGCCGTGCAAAATGTTTTGGTCCAAACAACATATTGACAGTGATGTCTACTTTAAGTACATTAACAAACTGACCAAATTACCACTGAAAGCATTGAAATAAATAACAAAGAAGTAAGACTATAATTTTACTTTTTAGATAATTTGAGTACTAAATAATAAAATCATCGTTTAATAAATAAATAGTGAAATGTGTACTCTTTCATGTGTTTTTGTTCAACCTAGGTTGTATTTACTGCACACACACACACAAGAGGCAGAAAGAGGCAAAGTCCCCTGATTCCTTGTAATCTCTTTGTACCCACCATAGTGTGGCCCCTACTCAGCTTCAACATTCCTGTCACTCTGCAGCATAAAGGCTCATGAATAGCCCCACAAAGGAGGGCCTCTGACCTAACAAATTGGTTGGCTTTTTTGAGATTTTCTGAGTGTGTGTGTGTGAGGGTGGGTGTGGGTGTTTATAAGGGCTGATTTATGGTCTGGTTGAACAACTTCTGACTATGTTAGAGACACAGTGGAGGGCTGAGTGAAAATGCAGTTGTCATTGTTTTGGTATCGTTTAAATAAACAGGGTAATAAGGCCTTTTTGCACATCTTTTCTGAGAAGTTCTTATGTACAGTTAGCAAATCGTGACATGAAGTGGGTTTAAATATTGGATTGCATGTGTTGAAAAACAGTCACACAGAGCCCCCCCATAATCTGATGTAAGCAGGGTATTTGGAGGGAGATTCTGAAGGTATTTCAAAGTCTGAATAATTATTTATTAGCTGCTTTCACTCACAGAGAAATCAGTATAACTACTGTCATCTGTAGTTATAAAGAGGTAATCGGACTTAAATATGCAAAACTAAAGAAGTCAGTTGCTTCACCAGTTTGAGGTTAATATCACACATTTAGCATCATCCCTCATCTAGCAAACCTTACTGTGAAATAAAAGGATTTTATAATGGCCAGTAACCAGAAACTTCTTAAAGTCAAAGCTGTGAAGAAAGCGAAGTGCTATGTCTAACCATATCAATAACACTGGTTTATAGTGATGCAAGCCATCAGACAGGTCACTAGGTTAGGCATTATTAGGTATATTATTTCACTTATCACATCACTCAGTGATTCTGTTGCAATACACATTTAATTGAAAATGTTTAGATGCCTCGGAGCCATCATCTAGTCAGTTCAATTCATTTTCATTTATACAGCACCTTGATCTTTCTGAGTGAACTCTCTTAAAACATCAGCATATCTATTGGATCCCACTCCTACAAGGCTGCTTAAAGAGGTCTTAACATTAATCACTGGTCCAGGCTTAAATATGATCAGTTTATTTCAACATAGTCCTTCAAGATGGCAGCAATTAAACATCACTTACAAGCTAGAGCTTTTAAGCAATGCCATGCTAGAGCATGCTGTAGGTATTAAAACTACTGTGCTGCAGTGGTTTGTATCATATCTATCTAATAGACTCCAGTTTGTGCATGTAAATGGAGAGTCCTCTTCACACACTGAGGTTAATTATGGAGTCCCACAGGGTTCAATGCTAGGACCAATTCTGTTTACATTATACATGCTTCCCTTAGGCAGCATCATTAGAAGACATAGCATACATTTTCACTGCTATGCTGATGACACCCAGCTCTATTTATCCTAACATATCCTTCAATGTGCATATTAAATAAATATGTAGGATTTGCACAATCTCTCTAAAGTTAGAAAGAAACTGTCTCAAAAAACAACAACTAGTTTGCGCATTTAGTACATTTCGGCTGTAATTCATCATTATCAAGATGTCCTAAAAACTCCCTGAACAGCCTTCAGGCAAAATGCTGTCGTGAGAGTACTAACATGGACTAGCCAGAGAGAGCATATTTCTCCTGTACTATATCCTATATATCTGAATCGAATTTAAAATCCTTCTCATTGCATACAAGGTCTTAAATAAAATGGTGGTGCGTAGAGACATATGCAACCCTTTTATGCAGCACCCAACTCCTGTGCACCTTTTTGTGTTTTTAATGCGTTGTTGTTGCATCTTCCTGCAACACATGCCTGCAATGTCAGTCGTCAATCCTTTTTCTTATTTTGTATATATTTCGCTTGTTGTGTGTGTATCAATTTGGACTGTATATATTTCTGCTGTTTGCTATATGTTCCTGCTGGGCAGTATTTATATTTTATTCAAGCACAGTTGGTGTGGAGCACCTACAACTTAATTGCACATGTACAATGATAATAAGGGGCTATCCTATTCTATTCTATAATCAGGCCAAATCTTATCTTAAAGACCTCCTATGAAACATATCACTTTTTCAAGATTTTTCTCATCTAGAAGCATTGTAAGGCTCATCCAAGTAATGTCTTCACTTCTGTGGAGCTCAAGTCTTAAATGGTGAGTCTTCTTCACACAATTAAGCTCATTATAAAGTACCACAAGGGTACTTTTTTTGCTGGGACCAATTCTTTTTCCATTATACGTGCTCCATCAGGCAGTATAATTAGAAGGTCTAAAGTGTCTAACCACATGATTACTCTGAATAGCATTATCTTGGCCTCCAATAACACTGTGAGATATCCTGAAGTCAGTCAGTCCTACATGTTTCAGAACTGTCAAAAATATCTCTGAAATTAGGATTATCCTGTCAGGGTGATGCTGAAAGACTAGTTCATGCATTAATTACTTCTAGCCTCAGCTACTGTAATTCAGTATTACCAGGTTGTTATAAAACTAACTGAAAAGTCTTCCGTTGATCCAAAATGCTGGCATAGCATTTTGGATTTGGCAATACTGAAAGGAACTAGAAAGAAAGCATATTTCTCCAATAGTGGCTTCTCTTCATTGGCTCCTTGTTAAATCCTGGATCAAATTTAAAATCCTGCTCCTCACATACATGAATAGTCAAGCCCCATCTTATCTTAAAGGCCTCATAGTACTGTATTACCCCAATAAAGCACTTCTCAGACTGCTAGCTTACCAGCGTGGAGTGGAACCTTCTCCTTTCAGGCCCTCTGGAACATGCTCCCAGTTTGGATTAGGGAGGCTGACACCTTCTTTACTTTTAAGATTACAGTGGTCCCTCGTTTATCGCAGGAGTTACGTTCTAAAAATAACCCGCGATAGGTGAAATCCGTGAAGTAGCCAATTTTATTTTTTACAATCATTACAGATGTTTTAAGGCTGTAAAACCCCTCACCACACACTTTATACACTTTTCTCAGACAGGCATGAAGATTTTCACACTTTTCTCTCTTGTTTAAACTCTCAAAGTTCAAACCTTCATAGAAAAATAAGAATGAAACCAAAGATCAAACCCTGTTTTCAGGTCCAGAACATGGGAATTAATGAATCAATGGTATGAAAGTGGAGGAAGCAAGAAGAATGAGTTGAGTAACGTTTGACTTATCTGACTCTTTTGTTTCGCTTGATGCGCCTTATGGTCTGAAAATTACAGTAACTTCTACCTTCCTTTAGCATGTCCAGAAGTCCAAGTTTTCCATCTTCCTCTGCCTTTTGGGTGCTGTTGCAGGTGCCTTTGATGGTGCAAAACGTTTCATCAACGTTGTTGTGTTTTATGGGGAGAAAACTTACAAACATACAGTACAGCACTTCAGAGTCACACTGCTAGGATCGAAGATTTATGTAAATCCGTCAAGCAGAACGCATTCTGTACTGTACAGGATATGGAGATTGATTGACAATGGTCTACAGCCTGCATCCTGACAATGGTCAGCATGCAGAATACAATGCGCTGTAAAAAAAAAAAAAGCATGCAAAAATGCAAAAAAATTCGAACAGTGAGGCTGCGAAAAGTGAACTGCGTTATAGCGAGGGACCACTGTACACCTAAAGCTTTATAGTTTCATACTTAGGGCTGGTGATCAGATGACCCTGAATCTCACTTGTTTTATAGTGTAATTTCTTTACGTTGTTGCATTAATGCAAGTTATTATATTGCTGATGACAGCAATATAATAATCTTCAATGCAAAAAATTTCATTAAACAGCTGAGTAGGTAGTTGGGGAAGGTTTCGGGGGTTTAGAGGTGTACTGCAAATCCTGCTGGTGGCAGTGCCCCCCACTGCCAAGCACCATCTGAAGACTGGGGTGTGAACATGCATGAGGTTTGCGTGTAGCAGTGGCAAGAGCTGGTGTCAAATGGGGGCAGGAGGTTGCTCTATCGCCCATCTTTTGCTCAAAGAGGGATGGACCAATTTTATACATGTGTATGAGGCAGTGTGCTTGTGTGTGTGTTTAGTGTTGTGCAGGGTGTGCATGTTGCCCAAGTGTAGGTAGAGCTTCATCAGACTGTTGTGAGGTGACAAAACACACACAAATGCACTAACACAGTCAAGGCTGTCGAGCAAATCGGGGCCCATGATTCAGATGGAACTCGTTAGAATGTCACAGATTTTGATCCCTGTGGGGTTATGGCATTATGTATGCAGAGCCATATTACGCTTATTTTGGCTGTCTGCAAGAGCTAGCCCCCTGCTGATCCCCATGCAGCCTAAAAAAGAGAGCTTGGGAGAATTTGTTTTTTTTCTCATGCTTTTCTTTTGTTATCTCCAGACATAAAGCAAGAGGGGCCAACACTGTTCATTTAACAACCTTAGTCAAAGTGATTTTCAAGTTTGTGGATGCCACAATTTGTTCACCCTATCCTGAAAAAGTCAGATCTCTTCCTGCATGGTTTGACAGTAAAGTGGCTTTGAAATATTTGTAGCTCAGATAGCTGCGTATTAGAGAAAGTGAAGAGATTTCTCCACAAATTTGAAATGGGCCCATAGAGCCCAAATTTTAAACAGAAGTTGTTGTTAATTAACAGGAAAAGTATGTTTACTTATGCATTTATGTATCTTTTCAATAATTATGGGTGGTATGGTGGTGCAGTGGATGGCACTACTGTTCCGCAAGGTGCTTGCCTGGCACCTGTGCCTGTATGGGTTCCCTCCAGGTCTCCCTACGGGAGCTCAGATAGTCTCCAGCCCTTCACAGTAGCATTACAGAACTTTTTCCCACACCAGTACTTTTTTAGATATATATTCTGCATTTTTCAGAGTTAATTGGACAATCTAATATAACAGAAGGATTATACTTAATACTTAAATGAAAATTATTGGCAAACAGACTCTCAGACTGGAGTCTAGTATGGTTGCTGGTGTCTGCCAGCTGTACAGGCATTCATGTCCAGTGTACACTGAGTTCTCAGACACCTAGCACTTTGTGGACAAAGCTGTTTTCACCTTGTCTGAAATGTTCCTATGATCCAATTTCTTTCACACAATACACAGCATGTTTTACTTTGAATACGGTCAAGTATAGCGCTGAATTTGTTTAGATTTTATTACACTTTTAGATTTATCACACTTGTTGAAAACAAGTTTTAAAATTTGGGGGGATTTTAAAACCCACCCTCCTTTGTTCTAAATAAGCTCTATTCACAAGCTGGGCCCTCATTTTAGGTTTGACAGCGTTTTGGTAGGTAAAGGTGATGCTTGGACATGAATTGAGCTGTGGTTTGGGGAAGGCCTTGAAGGGGACTGGCGACGGCGGCCTGGCAGATCCCCGTGTACTAAATAGGAGTGAAGAAGTTAAAGAATTGAGAACAAGGAGGGAGGGAGGGTGGGGCACGTAAACAAGAATGAACAGTTTGCAGAACTGGGGAGAGATAAATGAAGGAGCATGTTTGGAAGCGTGGTCCCGCTCCTGAAATCCCGATACATAATCTCCAATAAATACTGAACATCTTCTTACTAACCATGTCTTACAAAAGAGCCTCACCATTTTTACAGAGTTTTATAGAAAATTTCTAAAGACAAACTAGATGCTAACTGGACTGGTACTTCTGTAGCACTTTTCTTCTCCGTTTGAACAATTCACCCATTCACACATTGATATAAGTGCCTTTTTTAACCTAACATTCAAACAATCTTGGGGTCCAGTAGCCTACACAAGGATAGTCCTTTTCCACTAGTACTTACTCGGATTGGTTTGGCATGGCTCTACTTGGTTTTTAGGGTTTTTCATTACATCGTAGTACCTGGTACCAGGTACTTTTTCAGTGCCTACTCGGCATATGTTAGGTGGTACTCCATTGTAATGAAATCACATTCACTTGCCTCGAGCTGCATTGAGTCGAGCCGAGTAGGAGCAAAAGGCCTGTCAGATTGGTGGTGGACCTGCTGTAGCACCTGAGACACAAATGGCTTTACAACTGATGCAACATACGACTTTAACACAGTTAAATGTTTGTTTGGGTCTTTCTTTCTTTCTCTATGCAACTTATAACTACTCACTGTTGGTCTGCACTATAAAATTGGTATTAAATTCAAACTGGCATTAAAAAAGGTTTTAAATCTGATGAAACTCGCAGGCATTATGTGTACACCAGATGTCCCTGACAGGCTTCCAAAATGCTAGTCATGGCAGCAAGAAGTCTTGTGACGTAACTGTCAAGTCCTTTTTTTATATAACATTAAGAAAACTAAAACAGAGCAAGCACAAAATGGCTGCTGCAAAAATGGCTGCAGATGGGACCTGTGCAAAGTCTCTTCAAAGGGAGAAGTGAAGGAGGGGCGGGTGATGGCAAGAGCAGCCAGTCAGTGGATCAGTCACTCCAGGCCTGGCCTCTCGGTGGGGGGTTGTGCTTGGGGCGAGATCACAGGCCTGCTGCCTCCCTGATGCCTTCACAGGCACACAGCAACAGATAGGAAGCTGTTGGCACCAGGTTGCCTCACTTATTCACCCCAGCACTGCTTCAGCACAATCATCTTTTCTGTAACCCATGTCCTCATTTACAGAGCTTGCCCTACATGTAGACCTGGTGTCTTCATCGTGTCAGCCAGTCTGAACACCAAAGCAGGTTATGGTCTGCTTTGTTCTGTTCAAAAATGGATACATACAGAGTAGTTTTTGTGCTACTCATCGAGGTCATCGTTGATAGATAAAATAATATCTTAGCTTACTGTCACATCTACATTTTCTATAATTATGTGTATTGTGGCTCTGCGGGTCACGCTCAACAGTGGCACATAATAACTGGGGAAATGGGAGAAAACATGGTAATGTGGTATATCCTATGGTTCCAAATAAACTTTTACATTAAGCTTTAAGCTTGTATATGAATTTATTTCATTGGTGACTAACCCAGTCACCAATGTAAAAAAGGCATCTTAAAAAGTTCTTCATTCATTCATAATTTAATTCCAAAGGGCAATCTTTTGTATATTCTATAGGCAACCCTTTTTGTTTTAATGTCTTCAGTACTGCTTATGGATCATGAAAATCAGAAATCCAGTATCTCAATATGTTGATTTTAAGTAAATTAATAATTAATGTATTTTGTAGGAAAATATGTACAGCAGCATGGAGAAAGAAACGTTTGAGGCTGGTGTCAGATCAAGAGCCACCATGCCAAGATCCAAGAGTCTGGAACAAGAAGTCCAAGTTGTTTTAAGTCCAGTATGAAGTTTCTAGAGTCTGTGATGATTTGTGGTGCTATGTCCTCTGCTGATTCTGGTGGTGGTTGGTCCACAGTGTTCTAATAAGTCAAACAGCAATGCAGCTGTCTATTTGGAGATCTTATGTCGTAGAAAGGGAAATTGTTGGTAAACTGGTGCCAGGGTACAAAAAAGGGCCTCAACGCCTGTGATGAAATCACAGGAGCTCTGCTAGAGAAGACTGTGGCAGTTAGTGAAGATATTGTAATGATGAGTCGGGGATTAATCTGATTTTGTATTATGTGTTATAGCAGGCAGAGCGTGGACAAGGGACAGTGGGCAGGTTGTGAATAGGTAAGGGGGAGCTCTCGCTGCAGCAGCGCTGAGCAGTTTCAGAGGATAGCACTGTCAGATTAAGGGTGGCACATATAAACATTTGAGGGGGTCAAGGCTGGGGTCAGGGTTTGTGGATGCTACTTGGACCTTTTATTTACTCGGCAAGTCGAGCTATCACACAAGAGAGTAACATTATGGTGTCAGAATATGGAGTGCTGTCATCAGAGAACTGACGGCATAAGGTATAAGGCTTTACATTACAGGACTCGGAAAGGTAGGTGATAATGAGAGTGTGGGAAGTTTCCACACACAGAGTTAGCCCAGCAATTTCATGTGAAAAATTACTCATAGGGAAAAAAGTTAGGAAGAGAAGAAAAACAAAATCCAACCCAAACCTGTCCTGCTGAAACCAGCAGCACATCTCATGTGTGCTGAGTCAGTTTTATGGTAAGATAACCACAAAAGACAACGAGTGACTATTTCTAAATGGTTAATACTAGAATTTGACAATACTGTAAAATGAAGCATTTAGAATCCTTTTAACAGGACACTCTTTTCCCCTAATGTGGAATGACATAAGAAAAATGCTAATTGAATCCAACTTTCATGCTAGATTAAGCAAATATGGGTTGTGGCAGCACTGTCTATTACAGCTCAGTAACAAAGTGGTAATAGTAGGGTAATAAGGCAGAAACAGAACATAATTAGTTATTACCATTCAAAGATCCAGCATGCAGCACGTAGCACCAAGCCACCTGCTTACATACTGAACATTAAAGCAACCACGACCATCTATGGTAAGGCAAGGCAAGGCAAGTTTATTTGTATAGCACAATTCAACAACAAG
>NW_024582665.1:378712-387983 GCF_018398535.1 Haplochromis burtoni
CTAAGATACTGCGCAGGACCCTCAAGCTCCCAGGCCTCTGGTAGAGGACCCGAGCTTGAAGGAAGGATAAACCGCCCGCAGGGGCGTGCTGGGTGTTTTTTTTTTTTTTATATATGCTATGTAGGAGCGAACGTTAAAAAAATGTTAAAAAACAAGATGGACAGCGTTTTACACAGGTTAGCCTTTAACTTAGCAGTTAGCCCCGCTAACTGCTAAGTGCGAAGCTCAGTTGCTTCCTGGAAATAGCCGGCGTAGTATACCGAGCCTATGTAGAAGATCCAAAGTGGTCGCATCTACTACATCTATTGTTTAAGCAGACTTTAACGGTGCTATCATCAGCCAGTGCAGCTGCAGCTTAACAGGCCACCACTATCATCATCATATTAATAAGATGTACTGATGTTCACCTAAACTTTTGTTTACCTAATTTGAAGGCCGACTCAAGACCTGATGATTTCATTAACACCTCAAGAGGCTAAGTGGATGAGTCAGGGACTCACCAACCCAATCAGCTTACATGCTTTTTTTATATTTCCTGTGAAGCCAGGAATATCTCTGCTGATCATTTTTCATTTTTCTGTTTGAGATAGAAAAAGTACCGTGACTTCCGCCTTCAAGGGGTACTGGACTCTACGCTAAACACTAAGATGTACGAAACTGTAAGAAACCGACTAACCTTGGAAGAAGCCACGGCATCGGTGAAAGAAGGAGGGATGCAAGGCATTTCAATGAAGGACAGCGATGAAGAAGATAACGACAACTAGATCAAAAGAGTTGAAATAATAATAATAATTTCAGTGTTTTTCAAAGGGTCAGGTATATTGCCTGACAGTCCACACCAGTCCTTCTATAGAGTCAAAATAATTTGGCCTGTTCCCTCCATTGCTTGGTTTTAGTTTTTCTGTTGCCAATACTTCCACAATTCTGTTAAATTTATGACATTTATTATTATGTTTATACTATTATGTCAATAATCATCACTTTAAATCTTCAAAGCTAAATTTCCAAATAATTAAGGCTAGTACCTAAATTATCTTTTGCCTTAATTATTTAGTCTTTGTATTCTGTTCTTGTTTATACTTTGAGAAATACACACTGTTGTCTCTGCACTTCTGCTGGAAAAACTCTCAAGTGATTTAGGCCATTATACTGTGATTTCAAGAAAAACAGTAAAACTAATACATGTGTCTGTCTATTCCAAAGTCTGCCTGCAAATGCAGGATGAACTTTGCACTGTCAAATTCACATTGTGTCTGATGGAAGTGTCGCAAGAAAATATGGATATTTATTTGTTGGTATTCACCTGGCCCAAAACAGCTAAATTAAAGCATTGATAAGTTTTTTTTAATGTTTTCCACCAATATGGATGACAGTTTTCTTTCCATATGATATGACTTTGTTATACTGAAAAAGTAATTATCTTGTTTTGTTGCACCAGATGTGAAAGTGATTTAAATTGTCTTCCTTTGTAATGGTTCAGCATCATTTCTCAACTAAAAAAATCAAATTAATGTTTTTTTACATTATGTGATGTTATAGGATGTGACAGTGACGGTTTGTTTTTTGCAGGCTCTAAAACATGCTTTGCAATTGCCAACAGCAAATGTGAGACAACAAAAGAAATTCAGCACATTATCAACAGTACGACTGGTGGTCACATAGAATCATTTTACACCAACAAAAAATATACATTTGAATACATCTTTAGAAACCCTATCGCTAGTGTCATATGATAGGAACTGTGTCAAATTTTCAGGGTGTAACAAGTGTTAGAGGTTCAACATTACAAGTGTTTGGTTCAGTGTATGAATCAAATGATTCCTGTCTAGTAATCTAAATCTAAATGTCATGTGGTGTATGGAAGGGCAGAATGTGAATTCAGAGGACAGGGTTCAAAATTGGACCTTTATTTAAAGCTGACAAGTGAAAAACAAAGTCAAAAAATAATAGTGGTAAGTCTACAATGTCTAACACATAGAGAACAAACCCTACAAAAACACAAAAATGGGGGTTCAAATAAATGGAGGTAAATGGAGAAATAGAAAACAGCAGGGAACACAGATGGAACTAATCAGGGAAAACAAGACAAAAGAAGTAGGAAAACCCAAATAATTCAAACTAAGAAGGCCCGAGAATATAAATACAAACAGAAAACCTAACAAGATTTCAAGAACGAAGCAGTAAACGCTGAATGGAGACTGGAGGGTGTTCTCCAACTATAGGGGTGGACTCACACTCCTTACTTTCCCTGGGAGTGTGGACTGGAGAGAAGAGTTTGTCTGTTAGTCGAATGTTGGATACAAGAGGATCAGTGCGGTGTTTGTGGTTTTCATGGAACACTGAACCAGCTCTTTATTCTCTCAAGGACAATTGAGGGTGGGTGGGAATTTGCCCAACTAGCCTACATGAGATTTGTGGACCTAGAGAAGTAATTTGTCCACATCCCTTGGCGTATCCTGGAGTATGTGGTGTCTGGTCCATTGCTATGACCTGTTTTATCCCTCTATAATCATTGCACGAGCTTTGTTTGCATTGCCGGCAATAAGTCGGACTCATTCCTGGTGCGTATTGGACTCCACCAGGGCTACCCTTTGTCACTGACTCGCTTTGTAGTTTTTATGGACAGGTTTTCTAGGCATAGCCATGTGGCAGAAAGCTTCCACTTTTGTGGCCTCAGAATCTCATCTCACCTTTTTGCAGATGATGTGGTTCTTGTTGGCTTCATCAGCCAAGTGTGAGTCATTGGGAATGAGAATCAGGACCTCCAACTCTAAGGCCATGGTCTCAGCTGGAAAAGGGTGGGGTCCCTACTCAAATTCAGGGACGAGTTACAACCCTAAACGGAGGAGTTTAAGTATCTTGGGGTCTTCTTGACACGTGACTGAAGAAGGGAGCTTGACAGACAGATTGTAGGCCGGAGCTGCAGTGATGCTGACGCTGCATCAGACCGTTGTGGTGAAGAGAGAGCTGACCTCTTGATTTATCAGTCAATCTGCGTGGCATGCTATCTACGTGCTCAGACCGGTGAACCAAAATTGAGGAGCTCATTTATGTTAATGTACTTATACTCCTAAACTAAAAGTTTAGAGTATTATGGATTTGGCTTTCCACCAATTGACAGAGCAAGCTACTTTCTGTTTTCTTTTATTGCTAAACTTGGTGCCTAAATAACAGTGAAATAGTGAAAAAAAATTGCATGTAGCAAAATATCAAGATGTCAAATTTAAGCAATATGCTGTTATGATGTTATTATGTATTTGCCCTGCACAAAAATGGCTTATATGTCACAGATGCAGCAAACAGAGAGCTGGTAGAGAGCTTGTACTGTTAGAGTATAATTGTACTTTTTGGTTTTGTTTATTTATTTTTGGGGGTAAATCGATAAAATAAAAAAAAGTATGGGGTTATGGATGGTCCCTGAACATTAACAAGAAAGTACATGAAACAAAATATGGAGTGCATAATCAGTTCAACATATGTAGTTGGACTTAAATGAAGCACACCTAAATGTTATTAGTCTGTCAGTGCACCCAGATTTTTTGCATGACTTGAAATTGTGGCCACAAAATAATGTGAAGGAATAATGTGTTAAATATCTGTATGTATGTGTTTTGTGCAGTAGAATTGGAAGACAACCCTTTGTGAGTTCCAGGGTCATCACAATACACACAATCACTTTTTTTCCCTTTACAAAGTAAATGATGCACTGCCAGTAATTTAAGTGTTTGGTTAAACAGCCTACAGATATGAGCAGCACAAGCTGTGTGCATTAGTTTGAACATCAACCTTGTATCTCTGGCTTTTCCTAACTTTGTTTGGTTTATGCATATAGTACAGCAATACACTTGTAGTTCGATTTTTAATTACACTTCTAGAGCAATTTTTTTCAACATTTTTCACATTTTAAATTTTAGAGCAAATCTTTTTTTTTGTCGACTATATGTCTAAATAATACCGTTTATTTGCCATTTGTTGTTTGTGCTTGATAAACCAAGTTTCCTATATGTCCCCAAGGCTCTATTGCAGGATCTATGAGGGAATTAATCGTCATTTTTATAATGGACGACAAGAAATAAGTTTCCTACAACTTTGCTTTTCTCAGTTGTGTTCTTTACCTTGAGTTACATATCATACTGTATGTAAGAATTGCATGGACCTGGTATTTATTTCCCAAAGTGTTTTTGCTCCATGTGTGATGTTATGGGGGGTTCACCTTCTGCCTTCTTGAAAAATCCACTGAGGCCAAGAAGATTTAAATAAAAGTCATTGGAAAGTGTAGAAAGAAGTTTACAGCTCATTTATTTTTGTCTTCAATGTGAATTCACATTGTGAACTGTAAGAATGTGACCCAGGAGGGTGGAAAGAAGAAACAAAGTGAAAGAAATAACAACAAAATCCATATTTGTTAATCTGTGCCCATGACCTCCTGACTTGCTCCACAGCAGCATTTTCTTAAGACACAGAGTCTTAGATTAATTCTGTGGATTAAAGTCATCTTGAGCGTTTATAGTACCACCCTGAAGGAGATTTAGCTGCATTGACCAAAATCAAATCCAGAGCTGAAGATGAACGCTATGACTAAATTCGAGGAGATTAGATATAATATCATTCCAAATTAAAAGAGGACAGGATATCTCTTAATTAATCTATAGACGGGAAGGGACTGAGGGGGGTGGGGGGTGCTTGCGTGTTGGGGAGTGGCGGGGTGATGTGGGGGTGAAATCCTTCTTAGAATATGAGGAAAACAAGGTTTTTGGTAAGAACAAGGTCCATCTAATCCCTGGGTGATCCAAATGCTCACTGTGATGACTTCATCATCAGTTTGTTTAAAGGATTTGGACGAGTGCAGAAATAAATAACTTCAAAATATCAGCACTTACGGGATCATGTGATAACTATGGAAATTAAATGTATTTCTGCCAAAATAAATTAAAATTTATTTGGGCAATCCATTAACCTCCTAGGACCTGGTGTCCACATATGTGGACATCACATTTTGGGTTATTTAAACCAAAATAATAAATTTTGCTCTACAAGGGCCTGATATCCACTTACGAGGAGATTATGCTGCTACTGTTCTATCGAAATTTTAAACGAATATCCTCATATGTGGCTCTCATTTTTCTTAGAAACAAAAATCAGGTAATTCTTTGTTTTTACATTCATCAGGTCCCAATATGTCAAAATATCAAAGAGAAATTAAAAATGCTGCCGTGGAAGAGTTCGGGTCTTAGGAGGTTAAATCCAATTAGTTTATTATTTTTTAAAGTAACACTTTACAACAATTGTTATCGTGTGGGGCTTTATTTTGTAAATTAAAGACCAAAGTTATTGTAGTTACCTAAAACTAAACTAAAACAGGATGTAAAAAAGTACAAATGCACAAAATGTAAATAAAAGTTAGAATTTTGAAAGACTGAAATGATTTTGTGAACTTGGAAAAGAAAACAATTTAAAATAAATTAATATAGGAAATAGCTTTAGTTGTAGTTTTTGTTAGTTTGGTAAATTGCATTTCAAAAAGTTGTGTTAGTGCATTTTTAAAAAAAATATTGTCTCATATATGATCCATACAATAATAATCAAAAGACTGAACAAAAGCTACATATTTTAAAACAACTGACACTGAAACGAAACTGAATTAAGAACAAAGAGTCAGAGCTTAATGCGACTTTGTTTACATTAGCTTGTCTCTGATTTTTGCTGTTATATGTAAAATATGTAAAAGTGCTTTGAGTGGCCAGACTAGTCCCGTCCATTCCAGAAATTTCTTGGAGACAAATGTTAAATAATTTCAATATAAATATATATTTTGCATATGAACAGACAGTGTATGAAAAAAGCCGTGTGCTTAAACATCTAAAATCTGTGTGATCTGCATGTGATTGAAATGTGTTTTTTTTAAGATCAACTGAAACTAATTCTGACTCTGTGAAGTCTGGACTGGATTTTATGTGGAACTTTCACTATAAGAACACAAAAATATCTGCTGGGTATGTGTATGCCACCTCACATCAGAGGAACAATTAATGAATCAATGTCTACACTTTAGACTGAAGACATTTCCATTGGTGAGGGCAGATTCAATGGTGTAATGTTAAACAATGCTAGCATTTTCATACATTCCGAGTAACAAAGGGATTTTTAGTTACATTCTTCATTATAGTGTGTGTCCAAGAAAGCTTTCTATTCCTTAAAATATCAAACACGGAATATACTCCAGCGGTCGTTGTTTTGGTAAATACTATTTTAAAGGCTATCATCGCAATAAAAATGAAAAGGAACTATTCGAGTGGAGGAAATGCATGCTCTTTACCTCCACAAAGACTATTCCCTCACATCCTATATAGTAAAAGTAATCAAGAGCAAAGACACAAAGCAGCCTACCTATTTTAACATCCCATCTGCAGTGTGGGTGAGTTGCCTTAGAATCATTCATTTAATTTCCCCATGAATATCTAGACACGATTGGACAGTTCTGTGTGAGAAATGACACTAGGACAGATTAATGGGCCTGGAGATTTATGCTGGCACGATCTGAGCTGCTTTGGCTTTTAAGCTCCAATCAAGTGTGGAAATGGAAAATGATAAGTGTATCAAAATAAAAAGAACCTCCAACTGACCATCACAGTGAGAACTAGCCCCGAATCTTAGTGCTGACAGGCTGCCGCTGTGCTGTGGGGAGTTCTGCAGTAATATGGATGTGAGACCAAGGCATTGCAACACACTGAGCCCATCAAGCCATCGCTGACATGATATATGTGGATAATGACAACAGGAAAATGAAAAACGAAGACAGAAAGCAGCCCACGTGTAGACATTCAAGCTGCCAAATAAATTAGTCTGTGATTTGTTGTGAAGAGGCCTTTCATTTACAACGCTTTTCATATCGTCCTTAAAGGTAAACAATATCCAAACAGAGTAAGCCTGCTGCCCAGGAGACAAGGTTATTTTTGTATGACTGCTTTGCGTGCCAGAAGTGTCAAAATTGCCTGCCATTTGCGAGGGCAGGTAGATGTCAGATCCTTTTAATAAAAGCAGCCCCTAAAGCCTCTTATGTTTCCCTCCCCATGCACAAAACCTTCTTATCATGGCCTTAAGAGGGTACAACAGCCCACTGATTAATTTTAGATCTTTTCTGTGAAAAGAGTAGCTTACAGTTTAAAGTAATCTCACACAATGTTCAGACAAGACATCAGAGCAGATATTGTTATTCTTTGGCAGTGAATAATACGCAGGACTGTTTGTCCTGTTTCACCATCAAATACAGTAAAGCCCATATGCAGATCAAGAGTATCACATTATTACAGAGGGGAATCTGTCTATCGAACATTTTGCCGTACCCCTACCAACTTCCTCTAAAGACAGAAAATAGTTGCATTAAAAAGAAACAAGAATGAAATTTGGGTTGTTTTGTTTTTGTTTACGTCTTCTTACCTGGATGAACTGGGCTTGCCACAGCGCATCTCTGAATGCTGTGGCCAAGGACAGAGACAGAAGTTGAAGGTGTTCGTGTGCAGGGACATTTAAATTTGTGTCTGCACCCTCAGACTCAAGATATGATGGTTTATACCTTCTTTGGTTCTCCTCACTGACGAAGCAAAAGTGCAAAAACAGGAAACGCCACTGGCATCTTAATAAAATCAAAATAAAACCTCTAGCCTCATTTCCTGAATGAGGGCTCTAACGCTCAAAAACAAGCTTAAAAAAGCTTATTTATTCACAGTGTTGGGACTAACGCGTTACAGTAACTACGTTATTATTGTGGTAACGAGCACGGTAACTAGTTATTATGCCAAAACCAGGAACGCGTTACTCGTTACTGGGATTTAGATAGGCTCGTTATTCGTTACTTCGTGTGGTGGCTATCGCGGAGCTTCCACAGATTCAGTAACATTAGCAAGTCGTGGAGGCCAGCAGGTGGATGAAGGAAAAGGGAGGCAAGAGGAGAGACCCGAAGCAATAGGGTGATATGGTACTACAAGGTCATTAAGATAAGATGGGGCCTGATTATTTAAGACCTTGTATGTGAGGAGCAGGATTTTGAATTCAATTCTGGATTTAACAGGAAGCCAATGAAGGGAAGCCAAAACAGGAGAAATATGCTCTCTCTTTCTAGTCCCTGTCAGGACTCTTGCTGCAGCATTTTGGATTAGCTGAAGGCTTTTCAGTGAGTTTTTTGGACATCCTGATAATAATGAATTACAGTAGTCCAGCCTGGAAGTAATAAATGCATGAACTAGTTTTTCAGCGTCACTCTGAGACAGGATATTTCTAATTTTAGAGATGTTGCGCAAATGGAAGAACGCAGTCTTACATATTTGTTTAATATGTGCGTTGAAGGACATGTCCTGGTCAAAAATGACTCCAAGGTTCCTCACAGCGTTACTGGAGGCCAAGGTAATGCCATCCAGAGTAAGAATCTGGTTAGATACCATATTTCTAAGATTTTCAGGGCCGAGTACAATAACCTCAGTTTTATCTGAATTAAGAAGCAGAAAGTTAGCGGCCATCCAGGTCTTTATGTCTTTAAGACATTCCTGCAGTTTAACTAATTGGTGTGTGTATCTGGCTTCATGGACAGATAGAGCTGGGTGTCATCGCATAGCAGTGAAAATGTATGCTATGTCTTCTAATGATGCTGCCTAAGGGAAGCATGTATAATGTAAACAGAATTGGTCCTAGCACTGAACCCTGTGGAACTCCATAATTAACCTCAGTGTGTGAAGAGGACTCTCCATTTACATGCACAAACTGGAGTCTATTAGATAGATATGATACAAACCACTGCAGGCAGTACCTGTAATACCTACAGCATGTTCTAATCGCTCTAATAGGATATTATGGTCGACAGTATCGAAGCTGCACTAAGGTCTAGCAGGACAAGCACAGAGATGAGTCCACTGTCAGAGGCCATAAGAAGATCATTTGTAACCTTCACTAAAGCTGTTTCTGTGCTGTGATGAGCTCTGAAACCTGACTGAAACTCTTCAAATAAACCATTCCTCTGCAGATGATCTGTTAGCTGTTTGACAACTACTCTTTCAAGGATGTTTGATATGAAAGGAAGGTTGGAGATTGGCCTATAATTAGCTAAGACTGCTGGGTCTAGAGATGGCTTTTTGAGTAAAGGTTTACACGCCAGCTTGAAGGCCTGTGGTACATAGCCAATCATTAGAGATAGGTTGATCATATTTAAGATCGAAGAATTAATTAATGGCAGGACTTCTTTGAGCAGTTTTGTAGGAATGGGGTCTAAAAGACACGTTGA
>NW_024582665.1:412344-461498 GCF_018398535.1 Haplochromis burtoni
TGGTTTGGAGGAAGTAATTATTGAAGTTAACTCAGAAAGATCAATTGGAGAAAAAGAGTCTAACTTAACATCAATGGTACTAAGAGTAGCTGTAGATAATATTACATCTGTGGGATGATTACTGGTAATTTTTTCTCTAATGATAAAAATTTTATTTCTGAAGAAGTTCATGAAGTCATTACTAGATGACTTCATGAAATAAATCCCTTACCTTTATTTATCCTGTGTAAAAACACATGGTCTACTTTTGCAGTGGGACTACTTGCTATTAATTTGACCTATTTGGTTTTCTATTGCTTTCCAGGTTCGTGTCCATCCAAAAGTCTTTGACTCCATTTTTTCTTTCTGCCAACAAGGTTTAATTGTTTCCTGTGTGGGGTGATCCTGTCCCTCCCTTGCAATTTCACCCAGTATTTAATGTGAGTTGTTCTCTTCTGATATCAAGAGGGATTTCTTCCATTTCCACCTGAAGAGAATCTGTTGGGGTTGATTTTGTTACACCTGTACAGAGTCTTAAAGCTTGGTTCTGAATGCAGTCTGATTTTTTTGCACTTGTCTCTGCTACTGTATTATATACTATGCTTTCATAATCTAACAGTGATCTAATTAAACCAGTATACATAGCTCTGAGTGACAACCTATCTGCTCCCCAGTCTGTACCTACAAAACATCTCATTATATTTTAAACCTTTTTACATTTAGTTATTATATTTATATACTGCCCAAGCATCTCTCTCATCAAACCACACACCAAGAAATCTGAACTGCTGAACTCTTTCTAATTCTTGACCATACACCTTTAGTGTCACTTCAGCACCAGTTCTGTTGCTTGTAGCAGTCATACTTAGTCTTATCCACACAGAACTTAAATCCCCATCTATGAGACCATTCTTCAACTTTTATTATAGCTCCCTGCAATTTTTTAACAATAAATTTTAAATTCCTTCCTCTAGTCCACATTGCACATCATCTGCAAAAAGTGAGTACCCTGTTCCACCTTCTATATTTTATACACATCTTTAACCATAAGTGAAAATAATAAGGGCTCACTATACTCCCCTGTGGTGTTCCATTTTCAACCATATAACTCCGTAGAATGTCTATTTAAAAGAAAATCCTTCAGCCATCTGAAAATCCAACAATGTGCGTTTTTTCAACTGAATTAATCCTTTCACACATAGTGGTCACTACAGTGGACAGCTATTAAAAGGCTGTTTTCTTGTAATTGTGTCAGTGTTGATGGTATACTTGCACATAAGCCACTACACTGGACACTGATGTGTCACTCCACACCCAATTCATAAGTCAAAACATATGTTGTCAACCTAAGTGGACATGTAAAAACCCATTTGAAAATTACATGTTTAAAAAAATGAAGTTCAAAAATCTTTTTTCATGCCTAAAGATGAATAAAAATACTTAGAAAAAAATCCTCTTTGAGGTTGTCATAATTTATGCATGAAAGGGTTAATAAACCATCTCTCCACGTAAAGTCATATGCATTTTCAATATCAACAAATACTACTACGTTTTCTTTATTTACCTGTGGTTTTCTAATTTCATTTTCTAAAAATAAAACTGGATCCATGGTACTTCTTCCTCTCCTAAACCCACTTTGATACCATGATATGCATCCTTTACTTTCTATGTAGTACATCAATCTATCATGAATCATTTTATCCGTTATTTTGCATATGTTAGAAGTCAATGCTGTTGGTCTATAATTACCAATAGCATTCACATCCCCCACTCATCCTCAACAATGACAACATTTATCTTGTACATTATCCCCACATTCCTCATACCTATGTTTATCCCCCACACCTAGGACAACTTTCCTGTCCTCTGCATACTGCAGCTTTGTGCCCATATCTCTGACATTTGTAGCATCTAAGAAGGGGAGGGATATATTTTAACTTTTTCTGGAAGAGTAGGATCTTGAAAATCCAACATCACTGACAAGCTATCAACTCTTTCCCCATTGATTGTTCTTAATAGTTTTTAACTCGATTCACTTCCAAATCTTGAATAGTCCGTTTTAGTTTTTCAAGTTATTGTTATTACTCGTCTTGTTTTTATTTTCTCCCACAAACCTCCTTTCTACCACAGCCTTTTTCAATGTGCATTACTTTGTTTTACTTACTCCTCCATCTTAGGGGATATCCAACAAGCAAGAATCCTAAGAGATGGGGACACGTTGATATCCGCTATCTTCTTTTTCAGTCCCCTCAATAATGTGATCAGACTTAACTGTATGTTCTCATCCTCCTTCCTAAACTTCAATATTATTTTGAATTCGTCTCTGACAATCCTCTTCCGAACTACCGAAGTCCCTTCTTCTGAACTGATTTCATTTGTTGCCTTTTTGCATTTTGGTGTCCAACCAAACGTTCATCGTCTCCCCACTTCCTACCTCACCTTCATCCGTCAAGTCCTCTATAGCCACATCATTCTCATCCTCTACCTGAGTCGCAGTTCCAATCCAGTCACAAGCCAGCTAATGCCAATTGGCCAGAAGGTTCCACTGAAAAATCTCTACTCTAAACAGTTCTTGGTTGAGTCAAATTTAACCTGGTGCCAGTGCCCCTGTGGCCCCACCCCTAGAACCGCCACTGGGCTACATGACACAGGAATTTAATCTAGCAGTAATTAAACCACTACTTAAAAAGCCATCAGCTATTTTAGCTAATTATAGACCAAGCTCCAATATTCCTTTTATCTCAAAAATTGTTGAAAGAGTAGTTAAGTAGTTAAAACGGGTAACTGTTCAGCTGCAGAGGAATGGCTTATTTGAAGAGTTTCAGTCAGGTTTCAGAGCTCATCACAGCACAGAAACAGCTTTAGTGAAGGTTACAAATGATCTTCTTATGGCCTCTGACAGTGGACTCATCTCTGTGCTCGTTCTGCAAGAACTCAGTGCAGCGTTCGATACTGTCGACCATTAGATTTTATTACAGCATTTACAGCATGTTGTAGGCATTAAAGATAGCCCTGCAGTGGTTTAAATCTTATCTACAGACTCCAATTTGTTCATGTAAATGGAGAGTCTTCACACTGAGGTAATTATGGAGTTCCACAGGGTTCAGTGCTAGGACCAATTCTGTTTACATTATACATGCTTCCCTTAGGCAGCATCAGAAGACATAGCATACATTTTCACTGCTATGCTGATGACACCCAGCTCTATCTGTCCATGAAGCCAGATAACACACACCAATTAGTTAAACTGCAGGAATGTCTTAAAGACATAAAGACCTGGATGGCCGCTAACTTTCTGCTTCTTAAAGAAAAAAAAAACCGCAAATCATAGAAATATGGTATCTGAGACCTGGCTTCTCGCTACTCAGGTTAAACATGATATATAAGTCACTTGATAACTTAAAAATGTTATTGTTTGGCTTTTTCAGTGTTTTATTTGTTCGTGAGTAAATCGGTTTGGCTGAGATTAAAGTTATTAGATTAAATTAAATTAACTTTATTTAAATCCCTCGGGAGGGTTCCTCCGGGGTTTTCACACAGCTGAATAAACGTCAAACAGAAAACTGATTAAACAGAAGTGTGAGACGGCCGGGAGCTTAAGTCAGCGCCCGGTTATATTTTAGATAGCAAGGAGCAGACGGCAGTTTCACTCCACCGAGGGAGCTCATGGAGCTCCCTAATTCTGAGGTCTCAAGGTTGGCAAGTATGGCCACAACATCTCACTTTTTTGCCACATGTATCGCAAACCACGTCTCAGCTGTTTGTGGAGGTAAAATACGTCCGCACAATTACGCTCAGCCATTGTTGTGAGTGCGCGCGCCAAGGGGCTGCGAGACATTTATACAGCCGTATTTCGCACATGACTATGAAAGGCGGAAGAGGAAGTAGTTCCTTTGAATGTAGACAATCCGAATGTTATAGTTTCTTTCCACTGTGTTCCTGTTAATGATAAACTACAAATTTACTCTAAATTACTAAAATATCGATATTTTAATGTGAGAATCGATTCTAGAACATAAATGACTGGTATCGGAGGAATCGATATTTCAGGATCGATCCGCACATCACTACTATATAAAATAAAAATTAATTGAATTGAACCTGTCAAGACAATAGGTCACTTTTCCCTTAGTCTGATGATTTTGGAGATTTATTCCTGTAAAAAAGGATAGGATGGATTTTCAATTTCACTGTGCCATGTGGTCAGATGAAATTCAATTCTATAAACAAAACTTAATTACACAGGATGCTTTTTTCCAATTGTATCTTTAAGTAATTTTATTTTAACATTGTTCCCTATTTGAAGGTTAAATATTTAATTGAAATCATGTGTAACACTGAAATGAGCACTCTCTGTGGGTGAATTACATTTCTAGTCTCACGTTCTCATTTTATTTCCTCAGCTTTAACGTCATTGAAAGTTGTCACCGTGGGTGAAAGTGTGAGGACAACTGTCTGTGATTTCCTGCACAGAGATGTGTGAGGCTGCAGTTGGGCAGATTATCAGTGTGTTATGTCTTCAGGAGTTGATTGCAATGGAAGCCTGTTGTACTTACCAAGGAGCATATGCACTGTATTGTGTTTAATTAAAACTATTAAGTAGGCAGAACTCAATTTTTTTCAATCTGTTATTAGAACTCAATTTAAGTAACTTACCAGTACTTTTTATGCAAAAATGCTGATCAACTCAATCAAACCTTTAAATATTACATTTTCTGGGTCACAAAATAAACTTTTAAGATATTTTCAGGCAAGAATGTAGCTGTGTAAAGTTCAAGTATCTGCTCGATTTATCAAGACATCACATGTTTGCAAAAGTGCTCTGACGTTTTCGGAGACGTCCATTTTTTTATGCTTTGTGGCAGCTTTTGAACATCTGTGGCATCTATTAATGTCAAATGTAGACTTTCTTTAACAACATAAGCAAACTGCTTTTATATTTAACCACTTTTCTGTTTAATTACAATTTAAATAATAATATTAACAATAGTATTTTTTTTGTTAAAACATGTGTTTAAAAACAAGTTTTGTTGTGAAAGCTATAATCCAGAATAGTGGCCTGTTAAATGGTTAAAGACTAGGTTGGCTTTATACTTGAGAATAAAGTATTACAGCTTGTCCTTCTAAAGAATTAAGTTATATTCCACAGTTGAATCATAAGAAACATTATGTTACATATAAACCCTGCCATATGTTAGATCTGGTCATTTTGCTTATAAGAAACTTTATATACTGGAAGTTAGCTTTTAACAAGCATGTAATGATTATATTTAAATTAGGTGGTCTTTTTTAAGCACGTCTCTTTAGGCCTAAACTGACAGTGCGAATACCACACATTCAGACACAGTAGATGGTGTTTTTACTACTATATGTGTTAGTCTAATTTGGTTGTATGGGGTCTACATTGACCCTCTGTGTTGTACGTTATTATGACTGCACAGCCATTAAGGATCAAATCAGCTTCTGAAAAAATTCTGTGTTTTCTCCCTCTGCTTGCTTCTTGCTGTCTTTGAGGGACCAGCACTCCTGCTGTTGGACAGAAAGACATCAGTAAGTATTTTGGTTTTCCAATATTTTAGCAACTGTCAGTGACATTTATATTAATGAGGCTGAGCTTTAATCATACTTTAGATCAGCCTGTTTTACTCATTGTTTTATTTGTGCTTTGGTTTGGGGAAGTTGTTTCTTTACTGATCTTTTCCTGTCTTCTGTTATTAGACTTGAGATATGACTGCACGATGCTGTTGCTGTGACTCCAGTTAATTCTACAAGACATGCTGTGTAAGTAAACAAACAACAACAGTTTGTCTGCATTTCTTGAAAGATCACATCCCTCAAACTTAGTTTAGAGGGTCTACACTGTATATAGTGAAGTCTGCAAGTTTTCTAACAGCAACATTTGTTTTGTGCCCAAATCATTTTGCACATCATTAGAATGAACGTTATTGGCCATGTTTGCATAGCCCTTTTTAAAATGATGCTTTCATGACATTATTGTGTGTTGGGTGGGGGTCAGGGCTATCCAGACTGACAGGTGGGACATTGAATGTCACCTCTCCGGTGGGGAGGGAGCCTGAGATTGTCTAAATTGGAGTCTGTTTTATACCAAATGCAGAAAAAAAATGTTTTAAGAAAGCAATTAAGTTCATGTTCCAAAAAATATGATTGTTTGCTTGCAGGACACCAGGAGAGATGAGTCCTCCTTCACAGATGGTGTGGTCAGTGAAGATGGTCGCCTGCAGGTTCAAGCTCATTGCATCTCCAACCCACATCCACTGCCACTGTACTTAAGGGAAGTTACAGACCTTTTTCTGCACTTACATTTGGATCACCTCGATCCATGGCAGTCATTCAGGCAGTAATGCCTGGACTGGAAACAAGCATCCTTAAAACATTACAACATTCCAGCTCCTGTGTTGGAATGGAAAACAAATGTGCTGTTTAAATCAGAGACTGCACTTGTGACAGAACTACAAATATTTTATTTCGGTTATATAAGTAAGTACAAAACAAAGTTGTGGTAGGCCTAAACTTATTTTCAGAATAATTACATCTGAGACTTTGTTTCATTGTAAGATTATAACAGTGATGGCGATATAATTGTTTGTTGTTCAGCAGAACAGTGTCCAGTATGTTGGATGTTACACTTTGTTGTCTTTGAAAATAAAAGTTGGGCTGATTTTAACATCATTACAAAAAGTGTTGTTAATTATTTCTAATCATATTCAGGTTACCACAAATTGGTTTTTCATTTAGTTGAACTTGAAATGTTTGTCAGTAGGTAAACAATTAGTACTGTACAGTCAGAAATATCAAGTTATTCTTAATACTGCAGACTTGCAATGTGTAAGTTGTCCTAACAGTCGTCTTAAGTAAAACGTTACTCAATTTTTTTGAGGCAACAAGTTTACATAGTTTTTTTTAGTTCTGTGAACTAATTAGATTTTACAGGGTGGAGATATTTAATGTTTTGAGGTAATTGAGACAGTAATGTCCCTCCGTCCCTCTGATGTACTGCTGTGCATTCTGAATGTCTCAAAATATAAGCTACATACAGACCCTGTGATGGTCAACTGAGTATTGAAGGCAAAAAAAGGACGATCATTAGCAGATCGTTTTGGACATGAATGACGAAAAATACAGATTTTTCTTTTTTCTTTTTTTTTTAAAGGCAAAAATAAAATTGTAAAAATGAACTCAGACTGAGGCACTTACTATTTTTTATGGACAGGAGCCTCAATTTATAGAAGTGTTTCATCTATTGTCCAAGATGATTTTTATAAGTTAATGGTGGAAAACAATAAGGGTACATTGATATTATCTCAAACTGCTGAAAATGAACATTTACACTTTTGACAAACATCTATCCCCTCAACACCACAGTTACATATTCCCAACCTTAAAAAGATTATTTTAGATTTCCAAATGAGCAGGATCTTGGTTAGGATTCCCTGGGTCCAAACCACAGAAAAGCCAATAGTGGTTTGGATGATTGATGAGAAATGAAAAAAAAATGAAATCAAAATCATTCAAACTTTAGTGTTTCATCTGAATTTTTTTTAGCCCTGACCAGAAAGTGAAAACAGAAAGCATCCAGA
Organism: Haplochromis burtoni; assembly: GCF_018398535.1. Taxonomy (NCBI): domain Eukaryota; kingdom Metazoa; phylum Chordata; class Actinopteri; order Cichliformes; family Cichlidae; genus Haplochromis; species Haplochromis burtoni. The sequence continues at coordinate 419,922 of NW_024582665.1, forward strand.
CTAAAGCTCTGTCATTGCATGGTGTTGTTTCTGAGTGGGCTGGGATTGCTCAGGGCTGATATCAAAACAATGCTTCTTTCAGTACATGTAATTTGTGATCTATAAAAATAAAATAGTTAGAGCTAGATCAGGTGACCCTGAATCATCCCTTAGTGCATCATGGGAGTTATGCAGTCTAGACCACAGCATAACTGAGTATTTCTTTTTCACCCACCTTTTTTACTCACCATCTGTTTATACGTTAACCATTAGTTATAAATCTCGGGCTCTCTTCCACAGTACGCCTTCATCTTGTCTTCCTCCCCTGACCTCCCCTGACAACTGGCCACTAGCTGAGCCTGGTTCTGCCAGAGGTTTTTTCCTTCCCACTGTTGCCAAAGAGCTCAAATGGGGTCATATGATTTTGGCAGTTTTCTCTGTTTTGATTGTGTTATTTTAGTGTTTTTACCTTACAAAATAAAACACCTTGAGGGAATTGTTGTTTTGATTTGACACTATATAAATAAAATTGAATTGAATTCATATTCAGCATTCTTTGACAATATATCCACAATCCACCTCCTCTGCACATGTCCAAACCATCTCGACGTTGCTTTTGTCTTTTTCTCCAAAATGCTCAACCTGATCTGTCCCTCCGATGTAGTTATGTCTATCTTGCTAAATGGTATATGCACTGGTTCTTATACAGCGCCTTTCAGTGCCTTATTCGACCAGCCACTTTTTATAATGTCACTGCTTTCTATCAGTCTATCTTAATGAAATGTTGTAAGTTCTACAATCTAATATTACTAATCAGTCGAAAAATATTTTTTTAATTTGTACAATTTAGTCAAGTAATAAACAGACCATGCCGATGTTTTATCATTCAACTGCTAATATTAGCAATACTGACTGATGGTACTATAAATATGTGTTCATGTGTGGATTTGCACATGCACCTTTAAGACAGCTGCTATTCTAGCTTTGAATCAGAGGGTTTGAGACGTTGGTGAAACAGCTCTGGATTATTTTGTTTGCAAAGCAAAGGAATGTCTTTCTGATTTGTATTAATACACGACAGCTCTATTGTTGCTTAGTGCATTATTCATTACTGGGTCTTTTGTTTTGTTTTGTCATTTTACAACTTTAAGTTGTAATAACTTCGCTAACATAATGATAAAGTTATAACCGTAAGCTAGCTAAGGTTTTAGTCAAAAGCAAGGCAATACTTCTCATTGCTGTTCCTGGTGAAAAATGCATATGTCAAGTTCAGACACTTTTTTTCTTCCGCTTCTTTCTCCATTTCAAGCCCTAACATTAATGATTTTCGTCAGTTTAAAAAGTTCTAAAGTGGTGGTTTGCTTTCTAAAAAAATGTTCCTGTATTTTCTTTTTTAAGCCACAGATACCTCCTTTAGGCAACAGATCATCCTGGTTAGGCTTAGAAATGATGTGTTTTGGGCTAAAATACACCTTTAAAAAATACAGTGCTTGCACAGAAAGTGTGCAGAGCATACCTTTTCTCATCCCCTATTCTGGCTGTAATGCCATGGGATTTAAAAACTTGTGACATTTTTTAGGTGACACCAAGAATTCTCTATCACTGCTTTTACAAAATAAAGTCTTTTCATTTGTTTATTTGTCTAGCTCGGGGGTAGGAGTACACTGTAAAAGAAGTTGTAGAATTTACGATAAATTACTGGCAGCTGTGGTTGCCAGAATTTCACCGTGAAAATATAGTGATAATATAGAATACATAACGGTATGCTATGTTGATAAATGTAAAATTCACAATGAAGAATGATAAACCTGTTCATGGTAACTCATGTAAAAACAACAGACGTTCCATTAAGCTGATTACAGTTTTGCATTGTTAAATATAGTGAGTAACTGTATAAAAGAAATATTAAAAAGTTCAATATTACGGTAAAATACTTGCATCTGTGGTTGCCAGAATTTCACCGTGAAAATATAGTGATAATGCAGAATACATAACGGTATACTTTGTTGAGAAATATAAACACAGTGAACTTTGGTTTTTGCACAATAATTACATTGAAATAAAAAAAACTAATATAATGTAAACCTGTTAAAATACAATTTTAATAAGCTTGTTTACCGTCTCCTATTGACAAAGCAAAGAAGAGCTGTATAATACAAAACATATTTTTTTATTCAAAAGTTCATATTTACAGTAAATTACTGGCAGCTGTTGTAGCCAGAATGTCGTCTAAAAAATTAAGCTCCAACAAATGAGGCAATAATATCATCATAGGGCCAACTGGCATAAAATTTACATTCTATGACTTTTTGTTATAATTTACTAAAAACATTAATAAAAACCAGTAGAGACAATGATTAAATTAAACAGTTAATATTAAATAATCAAATTAATGACTAAAAAAGGTGTCACGGTCCTGGGTCTGTGACCCAGTGTTTTGAGTTTCTTGTGTCTGAGTTTTTGCATTATGATCTTAGTTCTCTTTGTTGCCCCAGTTTGTTCTTTAGTCTAGTGTCTTAGTTTGGCTTTCTTGTATTCTCTTTAGTTTTCTGAGTATTTAGTTAGCCGCTCTCTGTGTCTCCCTGTTATTGTTCTATGTTTCTTAGTTGCTCTGTCTCCCCTATTCAAGTCTGCATCTATGTTACATTTCCTGTTTTACTTTGAAGGTCTGTGTCCTATGTGAATGTATTGAGTTTCGCTTCCCTTGGGTCTTGTTATGTCCAATTTCTCCCAGCTGTGCTCCCCTTCTGTGTCTCATTCCCCTCGTTATTTCCCAGTATATTTAAGCCCTGTGTTTCTCTGTGTCAGTGTCGTGAGCTCCCTCATGCTGTGTGTGAGTATTCCTGTGTTTCCTGGTGCGCGTTATATGTAGTTTTTTTCCAGTTTAGTTTTCTATAACTTGTGATCTGTTTTTCCAGCAATAAAGCTGTGCTTTTTTTTTTTAGTTTATCCCCCGTGTCACTGTGAGTTTGCATTTGGATCCAATTCCTGCCTGCCACACAGCCGAATCATGACAAAAGGCACTGATGTAATTACATCAAACTTAATACAACCAAAAAGAAATGAGTACAAAATAAACATTCAAATAAAATTTAAAACACTTGATATTTGCAGTGGATGACAAAGTTTCTTTTTGTCCAGACTTGATAGTAGAGGGCTTTCAGAACAGTCTCTGATGGTGTCTGAGGAACTGGAACAGGTTTTGGATCCAATGTGTTTGAGGACTTGCATGTTGTTTTTCAGATGCTCGGTGTAGACTAGTCCTTGCAGTCTGAAAGGAAATACAAAGCACAATAAAGCAAACTGCCCACTTCAAAAGCAAATATACAATCTTACACTTAATAGAGCTGACACAATTAATCGTATAATGATTTACAATTGTGATGCATTGCAATGCCGACATAAAGCTTTCTTAATCCATTCAGAAGAAACTAATCGATTATTAAATACAGTCAGGATCAAAAGTTTAAGACCACTTGAAAAATGGCAAAAAATTCTCTTTTGCATGGTTGGATCTTAACAAGGTTCCAACAACATGCAACAAGCAGAAATGGGAGGTAGACACCATTTAACTTACATTTAACAAACTTAAACTGGGACAGGCTGTTTTACAGCTGATCTAAAGTTTAGGACCACATGCCTTTAAAAGGCCAAATCTGTGCAAATATGTGGATTCATTGTCATTTTCTGTCAGGTAGTCACACTGTCATGATGTTCTGATGGCAAAAGCAAAAAAACTTTCCTTTTTGAACGTGGTCGAACTGCATAAGCACGGTCTCTCACAGTGTGAGAATTTGGAATTTCTTAAATGATCCTGGGGGTTATGGAACAAAAAAGTCAAGTGGAAGACCCAAAAAAATCCTCAACCCAAATTAAGGCCATTAGTGGTGCCGACTGCAGCAAACGGCATCTGAGACTGAAGGGCTTCAAAAACAAATTCGCTGATGAGAAACAAAATATAAACTTGATGATCCTGATGGTTTCCAACATTACTGGCAGGACTAGCAGATCCCACCTTAGATGCTGTCTACGCGCCAGTGGAGAGAGCGCCATAATGGTCTGGTGCTTTTTCTTTCAGTGGAACAATGGAGCTTCAGGATATGCAGAGGCGTCAAACGGCTGCTGGCTATGTCCAAATGATACAGAGAGCATCCCTCATGACTGAGGGCCCTCGTCTGTGTGGTAACGACTGGGTTTTTCAACAGGACAACGCTACAGTACACAATGCTGCAGGACAAAAGACTTCTTCCAGGAGAATAATATCACTCTGTTGGACCATCCTGCGTCTTTTCCTGATCTAAATCCAACTGAGAAAGGACCACAGTTCCCGACAGTAGACGCCATTCGTGTGGCCAGCTTCACCACTTGGAGAAATGTTCCCACTCATCTCATGGAAACACTTGCATGAAGTGATCAACAATAACAGCGAACTATCACTACTGAGTTCAAGCTTGGAACTTTGATTTCTGTTTTGGGGGTTTACCCATGTTTTTTGGAGGTGTGGTCCTAAAATGTTGATCAGCTGTAAAACAGCCTGTTTCAGTTTAAGCTTTTTTAATAAATTACATGCTCAAAAATGTTTTTCTGCACTCAGATTTCTTCTCTTTGCCTGTTGAAGCTCTACTTGGAACCTTGTTAATATGATGTTTTTGCCATTTTTTAAATAGTCTTAAACTTTTGATCAGGACTGTACAACCTAAAACTAACAGCAATTTGTTTTCTTCAGCCACATACATCACGGTGGACCAACAAGGCAGTCTGTGTTCAGACAGGTTTTGAGCAATAACAAAAGTAGCTTACAGGGAGTGCAGAATTATTAGGCAAGTTGTATTTTTGAGGAATAATGTTATTATTGAACAACAACCATGTTCTCAATGAACCCAAAAAACTCATTAATATCAAAGCTGAATGTTTTTGGAAGTAGTTTTTAGTTTGTTTTTAGTTTTAGCTATTTTAGGGGGATATCTGTGTGTGCAGGTGACTATTACTGTGCATAATTATTAGGCAACTTAACAAAAAACAAATATATACCCATTTCAATTATTTATTTTTACCAGTGAAACCAATATAACATCTCCACATTCACAAATATACATTTCTGACATTCAAAAACAAAACAAAAACAAATCAGCGACCAATATAGCCACCTTTCTTTGCAAGGACACTCAAAAGCCTGCCATCCATGGATTCTGTCAGTGTTTTGATCTGTTCACCATCAACATTGCGTGCAGCAGCAACCACAGCCTCCCAGACACTGTTCAGAGAGGTGTACTGTTTTCCCTCCTTGTAAATCTCACATTTGATGATGGACCACAGGTTCTCAATGGGGTTCAGATCAGGTGAACAAGGAGGCCATGTCATTAGTTTTTCTTCTTTTATACCCTTTCTTGCCAGCCACGCTGTGGAGTACTTGGATGCGTGTGATGGAGCATTGTCCTGCATGAAAATCATGTTTTTCTTGAAGGATGCAGACTTCTTCCTGTACCACTGCTTGAAGAAGGTGTCTTCCAGAAACTGGCAGTAGGACTGGGAGTTGAGCTTGACTCCATCCTCAACCCGAAAAGGCCCCACAAGCTCATCTTTGATGATACCAGCCCAAACCAGTACTCCACCTCCACCTTGCTGGCGTCTGAGTCGGACTGGAGCTCTCTGCCCTTTACCAATCCAGCCACGGGCCCATCCATCTGGCCCATCAAGACTCACTCTCATTTCATCAGTCCATAAAACCTTAGAAAAACCAGTCTTGAGATATTTCTTGGCCCAGTCTTGACGTTTCAGCTTGTGTGTCTTGTTCAGTGGTGGTCGTCTTTCAGCCTTTCTTACCTTGGCCATGTCTCTGAGTATTGCACACCTTGTGCTTTTGGGCACTCCAGTGATGTTGCAGCTCTGAAATATGGCCAAACTGGTGGCAAGTGGCATCTTGGCAGCTGCACGCTTGACTTTTCTCAGTTCATGGGCAGTTATTTTGCGCCTTGGTTTTTCCACACGCTTCTTGCGACCCTGTTGACTATTTTGAATGAAACGCTTGATTGTTCGATGATCACGCTTCAGAAGCTTTGCAATTTTGAGACTGCTGCATCCCTCTGCAAGATATCTCACTATTTTTGACTTTTCTGAGCCTGTCAAGTCCTTCTTTTGACCCGATTTTGCCAAAGGAAAGGACGTTGCCTAATAATTATGCACACCTGATATAGGGTGTTGATGTCATTAGACCACACCCCTTCTCATTACAGAGATGCACATCACCTAATATGCTTAATTGGTAGTAGGCTTTCGAGCCTATACAGCTTGGAGTAAGACAACATGTATGAAGAGGATGATGTGGACAAAATACTCATTTGCCTAATAATTCTGCACTCCCTGTATATGTAACCTGCTTTATTTGTTGATGAAAACAAACAAACTGAAATGAATTTAGGGTGATGCATTGGGATATTGAATTGTATTGTTGACATGAAAATTGCAATTGAATTGAAACGCAAGTAGGGCTGGGTACCAAAACACGATACCCAATATATATATAACACGATATAGTACTGACTGAAAACATTCACAAGGCAGTGGCGTGTCTAGAAAATTTTTGTTGGGGGGGGCCAGGTAGGGGCACAGATTTGGAGAAGGGTGGCAGATGTAATTGGCAGATAATGTTTAAAAAAAAATTCTACCAACCGTTAACCATAATTCAATAACCCTATAAACATAATAACCGAATGCGCTTTTAACTCTTATTAGAATGAGATTTTAACCACTACGGTGCAAAGTTTTTAGATACTGCATTGATAAAGAACAAGAGATACAATCAGTGCTCTGTCAGTGTTTACTCAGCATTCAAGGACATCAATATTTGCATAGTATTTTTACTGACATATAGTGCACATGTGTTTTGGGCAAAAACATTTTTGAATATTGAAATACGAACATTTTTAACATACAATTGGCAAATTAGCCAATGCAAAACTTTATCTGCCTGTTAAAAAAAGAAGATAATCTTCTCACAAACTGGTGTTTGATTTTGAAACAGGAAAAAAGTGGGGAAACAAATGAAAAAACTAACATTTGAATAAAACCTGAAAGCAAGTTAATACTTTCTCTGCTGCCTTAGGGTAAACTTTGGTAATACTGATGTATAAAGAACAACACTGGCTGATGATGAAATACAGTCAGCTGGCATGGTGACACTGCCAGTATTAACCCTCTCAGGCTCAAATTAAACTTTTTGCTGCTAATGCACAACCAAGTCCTGCAGTGGTACTTCTGAGTAAAACAAACTCATAAAATATGTATGTAGAGTAATCAGGTTGTTGGTTTTTAACTGTTGCAAATCGGCAACGCCTGCCTTGAGAGGGTTAACCTGCAGGGCTGGACTGGGACAAAAAAAATCGGCCCGGGCATTTTGACTTGAGACTGGGGCTGTGTCCCAATTAAGAGACTGCACTACGCTTACTACGTACGGTGCGTACTATAAGTACGAGAAGTGCGGAAGTGAGAGGCTTGTGAAATGGGACGGTATACGCTTCGTCGCGCTGTTCAGGTTGCCTAGCAACCATGATACGAACCGCGAGACACGTTACATACAGCTTTGTTTGACAGAAATGAAGGAGAAAAATGTTTTGTTGGTCATTCATTTTCGTCATGACATCACTTTAGTTGAGTATCTGAGGCTGAGACCACGGGACTGTAAACATGATTGTTGGGCTTCATTTCTGTACTGAACAGTCATTTAAGATTAGTTAGTAAGTAACAATTAGTTAATGTTGTTCATGAGACTAAAGTCAACTCACTGTGGCAATGTAAATATAATATGGCCAATTTTATAGTATTGTCAGATTATTATGATATATATATATACACATACAAACACATATACATATATCACTGACTTTCAGCTTGTTGTGTTTGTGGATATATGACTGACTTTAATTATTACACATTCGCACATAAATAAGTGACGTCATATTCAGCACTTTTAGCAGTTCACTCTTCGGCCGCTCCATCTTATTAGGGAAATTCCACATACATAAATGTAAATTTCAAAACTGAACCCCATCATTTAATTTGTTTTTGATTGAAATTGAATATTACTTGAACTCTCTTAAATTAACTTCCAATAAAAAAGGTTTGTCATTGATTGACATTCATTCAGAAATTTAAGGAATGAGCTGTCACAACTTTCAAGTACAAAGTTGTTATGAAGTCTGTCACATTCCCCCCTTTTTTCTTTTTTTATCCTTTATTTATTTATCCTTCTTATTTCATTGTACTGTATATTGTTACTCTTATTTGCCTTGTATGTCTACTGTACAAACTGAACTGGAATGACTGACTGTTCGCTTTATAAGTTCAATAAAGTTTGGAGGAAAAAAAAACTACCTCTTCAGCCGCTCCCTTCTGCCGTATTTTGCGGCGAAATTATCCACACCCACCGCCGCGCTATGAATTGTGGGATATATGGGACCACGAAGCGTGCACCGGACCACGCTTGATATTTGGGGAAATCGACGGCGCATTTGGAGTATGCATTTGAAGCACACTTCGAATTGGGACAGCCGTCGTCGCGTGGCGGTGACATAACCGCACTTAAAATGCGTACTTCAAGCTTGCAGTCTCTTAATTGGGACACAGCCTGGGCCTGATTTGCCCCAGCTGTGTTTCCCTCCTGTTACCTATTCCCTGATTGCTCCCTCTTTGTATGCCCTGTGTTTCTCTGTGTCCGTGTCGTGATCTACCCTTATCTTGTTGTGTGTTTTGTTTGCGTAAGTTTACCTTGGAATCTTAGTTTTGTTACCCTTTTGAGTTCAGCATTAAAGCTCTATTTGAGTTCACATTACGTTTCCGTGAATCTGCATTTTGGGTCCTTCATATCACCACTCCTGCCTGCACGCAGCCGTCACATAACAGTATCGTTTCATGCATCGGTTAAAACACTCGACTCCAGCTACATGACGCGCAGCTGGAAAAACTTCCCGCAAGTCGAGCTGCCCGAGATTCACAGAATTTACAGAAAATGTTACATGTTTGTGATTTTTGTATCGTTATTGGGATGATAGAATTCTTATATCGGGATATGAGATTTTGGTCATATCGCACAGCCCCATTTCATGTCTAATACTTACATTGAAATTGAAGGTTGTTGGTTCAGTGCAGGGTGCTGCTGGCACTCCCTTGCTGAGCTGAGTCAGTCTGGACGTTAGAAGTGGCGCTATCTTCTTCGTTGGCTTGGCGGACTACACGCCGCCAAGGAGTATTGGTGCCCTCTGCTGTTGCAGTACCTCACAGTCAGACAGCTATCTCTCTGTGACAGTAATCCGGTCGTTCAGTCTGACGTCACTAGCCGTGTCTGGGCCTAAACTCCGCTGCAGGTCCATATATCAAACAATCACTATGGCATTACTGAGAGTTGAAAAACTGTCTAAAGTCTTTCATCTTTAATAAAATGATCAGCGTTCTGCTCTACCAGGTGTAACAACTGAGTTTAACATCCAGGCATCCATGAAAACGGAATTTATGACATTTAATGGAGTTAGAAGTTAACAGGGAGTTAGCTCGCTAGCTTCAATCTAAATACAATATAGCATGTCCTGACTGCGGGGTTTTGGAAACAAATTAAAACGTACAGCTTTCTTATCACTTCCAACATAAATGAAGACAGAAAACTAAACAGCAGAGACGTATGTAGGGTTACTGAAGTTTGGCTAGCTGGTATATAATGACGTGCTACGTGACCGCTAGCGACACAGCTATGTTAGCATAATATAAACAAGCTAACTTTTTTTCCACTCGATAAAAGTTAACGTGAGTGTTCTCGGTGGTCAGGAACAAATGTAATCGCATGGCAGGATGCTGTAAAAGGACCAAACTTCAGCCAGGAGAACAACTGAGATAATCCATCCACAATACGAGGTTAGTCATTCATATACTGCTGCATGGGCTGGGCTGTAGTTACATCCTAAGGTTTTAAAAACTGAGCTTAAATAAATGATTAGCGGTAATAAAAGCCGAGGCAGGTCAACAGTGATCACTGACTGTTTTAGGAGCTTTTTGAGATTAAATAGAAGAAAACACAAAGCATTAAACATGTTAACAACACAAAAGCCATATTAAATGCAGACTATTTTAGGCCCGGAAGTAGGATTCGTCACGCCATCACTTAATAATCGGATAGTACCCTCCTCGGCTAAGTTTTTTTTTCTTTTCTTTTAATATAGAGGTAACGGTTTAGACATGTGATGCAATGTCTCCAAAACGTGCATATAAATGAGAATTTTTAAAGAAACTGATTGTTACAGCTTTTATAATACATTCTTTGACTGCTCTTGACCTTGCAAGGTACACCAATTATTTTATTAACATCATTTCATTATTTTTTTTTTTGGTATTTCATTTTTATCAATTAATTTTAATTTCAGCAGGTGGTATCACACTCAAACAGATTGAACAGTGGTACAGCCATGATTTAAATCTCCTGTTCCACCACATCCCAAAGGTGCCCTTGGTTTGGGATCTGGTGAATGTGGTGGTTGATGCAGTTCAGTGAAGTCATTGTGATGTTTGAGAACCCAGTTTAACATGATCACAGTTTCGTGATTATGGTGCATCATCCTTCTGGAAGTAGTCATCCGAAGATGGGTACACAGTGGTCATAAATGGATAGACATGAATGGTGGAAGTTCGAGGAGAGGAGTAAGCAATTAACTAATAAGAAAATTATGTTTAATGATCAAACCAAGTTAACTGATGAATCCCTGAGATTCTAAATTTGAATGTAATTTTTTTGCAATGATAAGGAAGATTAAAACACAATCACTTGTGACTCATGATGTGCATTAAAGGATTAAAAAACACTGTAAAAGCACACAGACGGTGTTATTTATAGGGTAATTGGTTCTACAATAGAAAATGGCCTTTTGCCATTAATTATGCCACAAAATATTTTTTTCATTGTAAATAGCCATCTTATATACTTGGTGAGACTGTAGAACTTATTTTTTGGTAATTGCTCATATTTACTGTTAAGATATACTGTTTTATCAAACAGTCTGAGCTCTTTAATATAAAAAAAAATTCACCGTAATTTTCACAATAATTCTAACAATGTTTTACCCAAACCAATTAAAAGCACGGTATGTTTTGAGTAATTAACATACAGTTGTAAACTGTAAATTCAAATGAAAAAAGCAGCAAAGATTGTCATTCATACATAATTATTATGTAAATTGAAGGATGACTAATTGTAGATAATGTTACCGATTTTTCCTGTTGTTTTCGAAGAAAATGTGCCATATTACTGTAAATTATTATATTTTCAACATATTTGCAGGGTTAAAATAAAATCACCATTTGTCAATATAGAGAAATTTAATATAGAGATTACAATCATTTACTCTCTTTGATTTAATGGTAATTTATCGTTGCAATTTTACAGTTATTTAGGGTAATTTTTACGTACATTTCTTACAGTGTAGCTTTTACTGTCATTTTTAAGCAACACTATTTTTGAAAATCTGCATGCAGCTTTAAAACGTATTTGAGGCTCACAGTGACTGTGACACAGCAAAATACTAATAGAGGAAATCATTAAAATCTGCACCACAATTCTGGAGTATTTGGTATTTTAAATTTTCATTTGCATTCATTTAACTTTGTACTGCAGTGGTTATTGGTACTTTGAAACATTTGTGTAAATGAAATTAAAAGAGTCCATCCATCCATTCACTTCCGCTTATCCTTTCCAGGTTCGCGGGGGGCGCTGGAGCCTATCCCAGCTGTCATAGGGCGAGAGGCGGGGTACATCCTGGACATGTCGCCAGTCTGTCGCAGGGCCAACACACAGGGACAGACAACCATTCGCACTCACATTCACTCCTTCATTCACACCTATGGGCAATTTGGATGAATCAATTAACCTATCCCCACAAGCTGCATGTCTTTGGACGGTAGAAGGAAGCTGGAGTACACAGTAAAAAACAGTGTCAATTTTACACTTAGAGAGTTGATTTTAACTCTGTTTCAGATAACACTTGGTTCCACTCAAAATTAGAGTAAAATTTACTCTATGGCCAGTGTTAACTTTTTAGTGTTAATTCTACTCAGTTTAGTGTCAAAAATAACAACAAAATGTGCAAAAATATTTAACACTGCGGGTTATTCACACTGTTTAGAGTAATATGATTTCACTTTATAGAGTTCTTTTTTTAGTCCAAATTCACTCTGTGTAAAAATATTTCATTTTCATTATTTTTTCATATTTATCATATGATGCTATATTTGTAAATGGCTGTGATCTATCCTATATTATGAAAATAACTACAAACATACAGGTTACAGTAACAGCATTTATTATGCATCTCATTTCAGTGTAATTTAACGTAACAAACTCTTACAAATGACATTAGCATACGGTACTATGATGCTCACCAGAGAAAGCAATATGGGACCACAAAGAGAGCGTTGTCATTCACTTCATATGACAATTGTATGTCAAAAGGCCTAGGATAATGCAGGCTGTCAACATGAAAGACAACTAAATCTTGCTTTGTCCTACTTTGTTGATGTTTATATCTAATGCAAAAAAGCAAACTGGCAATATTTGAAACATCTGTATCTCATCGAGCTGAAGCGAAAAATAGCAACTACTTTTAATGCACTCGATCGGTGTGTTTTTAACATCATCTGCCATGGCTCCTATTCACCACAATTTAGAATAGAATAGAATAGAATAGAATCAATTCAACTTCATTGTCATTGCACATGTCAAGTACAAGGCAACGAAATGCAGACACTGTGTTGTTGGAAGCTCAGCTTTGTCATGATGCATGTTAACTGTTTGTCTAATAGTAGATAGCTGTTTGTCGACACAATTCAATTCAATTTTGTTTATATAGCACCAAATCACAACAGCAGGCGCCTCAAGGCGCTTCATATTGTACAGTAGATCGTACAATAATACATACAGAGAAAAACCCAACAATCATATGATGTGGGGTTATGAAGCTTCTTGTGCTTTGACTATGGGTGTAGCACAAAACTAAATTGCTGGCATCGACTCCTTTAGTTCCTTTCATTGTCTCAGAAAAAAGTCAACTGGTTTGTCTCTCAGCACTGTGTGCTTGGTTGGAAGATACTGTCTGACATGTGATGGTTTCATACAGTGATTACTGAGAACATCAACACATATTACACACTGCAACCCGGGCTCATCCTCGCTCCCCCTCCAAAGGAACCCAAAGTTGATGTAACTCATTGTTTTGCATTGTTTGCTGCTGTCAGGTGCCATAGAAGTTTCACTGCTACTGCTAAAGTCGCTGCTAGCACTTGTGCTGAGTTCGCTTTAGTTGGCTTCAGTTTCTGCTGTGCTGGTCAAAATATTCACTGTGCTTCTCATTCTGATTCTTCCTGTTTGGAGCCAGGATTGCGTCGCTTTTTAACCATCATTTTCATTTCTCTGCTTGCCATCAGTCATCATCAGTTTGTCAACCCTTCTAGGTAACAGTTGGCTGGCATGGAAAGCTTGTAGTCTATTGACTATAGCTGAGAGGTGGGGTATCATGTCAGACCCAGGATTGTCACGGTCCTGGGTTTTGTACCCAGTGTTTTTGGTTTTGGTTGATTTAACAGTCTGAGGTTGAGTCTTGTCTCTCTCTCCATGTTTTTTCGCCTGTCCCCCAGTCATGTCTCTGTGGGTTTCTCTTGCTCCCTGTTGCCTGTATTTAGTCAGTCTGCGTCTCAGTCTGTGTTTCGCTTACTTCCTGTTATACTTCTATACTTGTGTGCAGCGTGTTCAGTTTTGTTAGATTACGTTCAGCTGTGTTCCCACCTGTGGATCGTTGCTTAATTTGCCCTCGTGTGTGTTTATGTGTCATCTCCCCTCTGTTTGTTGTTGTGATCTCCCTCAGTGCTGTGTATTGCCTCCCACTTGCCTCACACTGCTGTTTGACATGGATGTGGTTACCAGTGGAGTGTCATATAATATAATGTAAGAAAAAGTGATCCCACTCCAGAGCTGAAACATTAATCTTAGTGAAGCAAAAAGAAATGGAAGTATGTGTTTATAGTCTGGTTCTTTTTTTCAGTACATAATGAAATAAAAATATGGCTTAATATTTTAGCTCGTTGTTCTGAGGAGCATTCCCCGCCAGAACAAGACAGCAACACCTGCTCAATACTGTAGCAGCATTGGCTAGTCATGCCCAGAGCCACAGAGTTAAAAGGTATTGCACAATTACTCAAAGGCTGAGTCATTTCATGTCACAACAGGATACCCACCTGATGTACTACATGATTTACTTAAGGAGACTGTACCTGTGTTTAGATGCTGAGTTTAGATCTTGAAACAGAAAGTCTTTCTCTCTAAACAGAATCATCAAACATTTCCCATAAAAGACAGGATAAATAAACTATACTGCTAGCCTTTCCGCTGTTGCTGAGATGTTGTTACAGTTGTCTCACCTACCCACACAGATGAGAGCATTGGTCACTTAGGCCGTCTGATTGCTGAGCACACACATAGATTTACCAGTGTTTTTCCAGAAGGGAGGTTGATTCCAAAACACTTTTGTTTATTTTGAGGAGCATTATCGTCTGCTCACCGAAGCATTTGGTCCACTTGTGTCTTTATGGGCAATGAGGTTTGAAGCTAAGCACCATTTCTTTAAGAAGATGGTAAGACAGACTAGCTGCTTCCATAACATTTTAAAGTCTTTGGCAAAAAAACCCACAAGTGTATGAATGCATAGACTCTCCATGGTTTAAATTTCAAAAAACCTGCTGCTGCTATCTCTTCATTGAAGATGTCAAGAGTACCACGAGAGGTTGTAAATTAAAACGGACAAACATTTCTATCACAGAAATTTCCTGAAGAGTAACATAGTTCAACTGACAAACAAGGCTGGATTTCAGGGCATCAGTTACACTTTCAGCATGCTCCTGGTATATGGCTCTACTGATGGCTTGCCTGACTTTGCAGAAATACTGCAAATCATTGTTTGTTTAGACCAGGGGTCGGCAACCTGTGGCTCTTTAGGCTTTACACTGCGGCTCCGTGGTTTGAGAAAATAAATTGTAAAAGTATTTAGCTGAAGTGTATTTTATTTGTGTTAGTTTTTTTTAACTTGTACTTCTAAATTGGAAGATTATCATGATCTTGAAATATAAAAATAAAAAGATATTTTATTATTTTTCGTCACTCAAAATAAGAGCCACACTCACGGAAGCTGGTATAGCTGCCGAAACGCAGTGCATTTATTGAGACAGCAACCACAGGTAGGCCAAGTATGGAGAAATGTAAGAAAAGAAAAATATCTGAAGAAAATAGAACATTTAATGATCCCTGGGCAGATTTATTTGCGTTTACTTCTGACGAGAGCGGCCTACCAGCATGCCTAATTTGTGGATTGTCGATCTTTGGATCCACATACGTATTTGAGCAGCTATTTCCCACCATGAACTATGTTAAAAACAAACACCGCTCACGCCTCACAGATGACAGCTTACAGTCCTGCGTAAAGATGAAAGTGACTTCGTACAGCCCCGGTCTGCAGACGCTGTGTGCAGAGTTTCAGGAGCAAAAGTCCTATTGTAATCATATCACGGCAGACCCGATGGTGTTTGCATGAACATGGTTTTCAGCTTCTCTTTATTGACCACTTTTCACACACGGTTGCTGTACGCATGCAGCTGGCTTTAGCTTTCCAGCACAGAGCCTGACACATAACACAACAGCAGAGAGGGCACAGACTTTAAGGTGGCGAGGCGTGATACTCATAATTGACACTCAGGTGCGTCCACCTCTTCTGCAGAGGCACTGCAGGCCAATAAGGATGACGGCTCAGTTTTTGTTTGCTACATGGAGAATTTAAGTTCAGCTTTTTAATTCATTTAAAAGAGACCTTCAACTGGATGTCTTTCTTTTTTGTAATTTTTTAAGATTTCAAAATGTGTTCATTACATAAATAAAATTTCATTTTCTTTGTAGCACTTCATGGATTTAATAAGCAACACTTAGTTGTTTATACAAAGCATAAAGGTAAAAAAACAATATATACAGTGTTATGTTCATTTTAGATGTCAAAAAGTATTTGCGGCTCCCAGAGTTTTCTTTTCGGTGGAAACCGGGTCTTAAAGGTTGCTGGCCCCTGGTTTAGACAGTTTATTGTTTGCCAGACGGAATCCCCAACAATGCAGAGGAACTTTTAGCAGCTGCACAAATGACCAATTCTTCACATTCATTTCAACAGATGAGGTTAAGGACGAAGGCACAATCGAACCATTTGAAACAGAACCTTTTATTACTGTCACGCTGACACCTGTGAACAAAGATATTGTTATACTGTGTCCTCTTCTCCATTGCCACTAGATCTCTTTCCAGCATGCAAAGGCTGTGTATCTCAAGCACATGCAAATTCCAGCTTTCCTTATATGGTTGTCACTCTTTGTGCTCAAAAACATGGTTCCTTAGACACATAGTCTCTTGTTTTTATTTGACCGCTAAGTGCACAAAAGATGCTTTAGTGTTGAAATAAAATTATTCTTTTCAGAGCACCAAAGCACTGAGATGAGATGTGAAACTTAACTGCAGTCTAAGAAATGTGAGGAACTACTTGAAGGTTGCCATGATTTTAATTCAATGACACTGTTTAAAATTGTATGCTTTAAAATGCAGGTTACCCAATAGAGGAATGCATTTATAGAGTAGTGATATTAATTTCCCAATAACTCAAATGGTATATTGGGGGGGTCAAGCTTTCTAAATAAGTAAAACAAAAAAACAACAACAAAGAATTCGCATTCTATCTTTTAAATTAAATGGAGGACAGCTGCAGTGATCACTGGGTGGTTTCTATGGTTGCTCTAGTTTAGTGCCATTTCTGTTCAATTCCACCTACTCAGTTCTCCATGCAAATGACTGATTTCCAGCAAGAATACTGGGTTCACTGAACCCTTTTCTCACACACAGCAGCTTGCCTTTAAATAAAGTCCCACTGCCCAAGCAAAGAGATTTTCAGAATTTTCAGACACTAAAAACTATTTTTTTAGTGATGTTAACATACCTGTACACTTTCACACATCTAGACAAACTAACTTCATTTCATCTATTATTAGTTTTGGGAAGTTGTCATTCTAAAACATATTTGAGTATGTAAACTAAGGCACCTGGTGTGTAACTAAGGTTTCATTATCTTATAAAGGGTATGTTAGAACATTCTCCTCTTAAATCTGACAATATGACACTGAAAGTTCCTTTGTACAGAGTGCTGGATTTGAATGCTCCTCTGTTTTGTTTTGTTTTGTTTTGTTTTGTTTTGTTTGTTTGTTTTTATTTTTTGGGGGGGGGGCAGATTGGAATGACAACAGTAATTGGTGGTTGAGGGGGGGTTGCCTGCTATAACTGTGAAATGTCAAAATAAACAGCTCTATGGCACATTGTATGCTGTGTGATTTAAGTAACATTTACATAGTTTTTATAAATTATATTGCTTTCTATAATCAAGTAGACTAAAATGGTAAAAATATATTTAATAGTACAGAATAAGTTTTAAGTCATATTTTAATGGAAACAATATTTCTGTCTATGAATAAAATAAAATGAATGTAATTTGAAACATAAATTATAATCAAAAGACAACTAAATAAAAATGTCTTTAATATTTTTCATAATTGTTAAGTGTAGGGGTAAGTACCTGAAATGATAAAACTAAAATCTTGTTTTTATCATTATTTAACTACCAGAGAAAGCCTCAACTGGCATCGCTCCAAAGAGTCCACCCACCACTTTAATCTCACTCTGATCTTGTTCTTAGGTCTGGCATAGTAACTAAAAATTTAATAATATTCCCTGAAAACCTTTTGTCTGGTAATTTTTAAGCAACATTTAAATTTGCAACAATGGATTATACAGCAGTGGGGAATATGTTTCCGTACAGTAAAAGTCTTTGTGAAAGTTCTGTAACTAAATTAAATGATACAAGTCCTCTACAGTTATCTTCTTCAACGCCATGTGCCAACACAGTGCAGAGCTGGCACCTAAATTCTACTATCACAGATATTAATCATGCATATGACTCTGGATGCTGTGGGTCCTCAGCAAAAGAAAGCCTCAAGTCAAAAGTACATGACTCCCTGTTATAACTTTAAATATTCTAGGAATCCCAAGCCAGGTACAAAGCGGTGCTCTACCTGTATTGTGACTTCGACTGAGAACATTGTCGGGCGGCAGAAAGGAATACTTCAAGGACCTCCTTAATCCCGCATCTTCCAAGGAGGAAGCAGATTCTGGGGACGAGGGGGACCAATCACCTATCTCTGGGGGAGAGGTCACTGAGGCAGCTATTCTGTGGAGTGTTATGGTGGCAGAGCCCCTGGGTGGATGAGGTCCTCCCTGAGTTCTTGAAGGCTCTGAATGTTGTAGGACTGTCTTGGTTGTCACAGCTCAGGTGACAGATTGGGGGCGGTGCCTTGGATTGGTGGTTCCCATCTTTAAGAAGGGAAACCGGAGGGTGTGTTCCAACTAGAGGGGATCACACTCCTCAACCTCCTTGGGAAAGTCTATGTCAGGATGCTGGAATGGAGAGTCCATCAGTTAGTCCAATCTCGGTACAGGGTGAACAATGTGGGGTTTTTTTCCTAGCCGTGGAACACTGGACCAGCTCTTTATCCTCTCAAGGATACTTGAGGGTGCATTTGGAGTTTGAACAATCAGTCTACATGTTTTTTGTGGACTTGGAGAAGTCATTCGACCGTGTCCTTTGGGATGTCCTGTAGGAGGTTCTTCGGGAGTATGGGGTGTAAGGCCCATTGCTATGGGCCGTTTGATCCTTATACAACCGATACAAGAGCTTGGTCCGCATAGCTGGCAATAAATGGGACTCTGATGGACTCTGCCAAGGCTGCCCTTTATCACAGATTCTCCTTTCACTTCGGTGGTCTCAGAATTTCATCTCTGCTTTTTGCAAATGATGAGGTTCTGTTGGCTTCATAAGGAGATGGCCTCCAGCTTGCAGTGGAACAGTTTGCATTGTGAAGCAGTAGGAATGAGAATCAACATCTCCAAGTCTGAGGCTGTGGTCCTCAGCCCGGACAAGTTCCTGACCCAAGTGGAGGGGTTTAAGTATCTCTGGGTCTTGTTCACAAGTGATGGGAGAGGGGAGCGGGAGATCGACAGACAGATTGGTGCTGCATCTGCAGTGATGCGGACGCTGTACCAGTCCATCGTGGTAAAGAGACAGCTAGGTGTAAAAGCGAAGTGTCTGGGTGCCTCCTGGTGTTCTGGACATGTCCTACTGGGAGGAGGCTCAAGGCCGACCCAAGACATGCTGGAGAGATTCTGTCTTTCGGCTGGCCTGGGAACACCTTGATGTCCCCCCTGACAAGCTGGGGGAGACCAGGGAGAGGGAGGTCTGGACTACTTTGCTTAGGCTCCTACCCCTGCGACTCAGCCCCAGATAAGTGGAAGAAGACGGACGGATGGACGGACATGTTCTAATCTATCCATACATCCGTCCATCCAGATTCCGTTCTGATCTCTGTAATAAAATATGAGTTGACAGTACTGAATGCTGCACTGGTATCTGGCAATGCGATAAGTGTTTACTAATATACCATCTACATATACTGTTACACTGTGTGTTGAAAACTGACCTTTATTTTGTAGTTATTTGTTTACATTAAAGTCATAATTACACAATCACAATGATTAATTCAATTCAGTTTTATTAATATAGCACAAAACACAACAACAGTTGCTTCAAGGAGGCTTTATACTGTAAGGTAGAGACCCTAGAATAGTACAGAAAAGACCCCCTATGAGCAAGCACTTGGGGAAGGAAAAACTCCCTTTTAACAGGAAGAAACCTCCAGCTGAACCAGGCTCAGGGAGGGGCGGGGCCATCTGCTGTGGCCGGTTGGGGGTGAATGATGGAAGACAGGATAAAAGACACACTGTTGAAGCAAGTCTGATGTTAATAACTAATAATTATATGTTTATTCCTGAACTTTGTTTAAGATCAATTATGACAGAATATACACTGAAAATGTCAGCACTTGTGTTACTTCAACACTGCAAGTCAGCGTACTAGTAAAGAAATTCATGTGCATATAATTGTACTGAAATCGATCAATCATAAGAGCATCAGTCACTGAAGAATTTGTGCAGCATGATTTATGGTCCTGCAAATGTGTATGTCTGCATTTACATTGAAAAATAATGTGCATAAATATAGATGGTTACAATTACCCCAGGAATTGTGGAGGGATGAAGACAGGAAAAACAGTTAAAAATCCCAACACTGTGATGCTAAGCTTTGCCACATCCAGCCCTTGCATACCTTCCGGCAAGAAGCAAGAGTCCCTTAAATCAATGCCTGAGCTAACTGTGGTTAGAAGTGAATGGGTGAGGCTGGTTACAGCAATAGGATCAGTGTATCAGTGAACCAGAAATAATACCTCAATTTAGAGTATTCTACCTTATGAGTAGCATAGAAACAACAAGCAATAATCCTTCCATGTGAGGTGGACTTGTAAAATTAAACAGAATAATACAAATGTTCCTATCATAGCTTCCCTGTTAACAACCTTAAAAAGCATCCCTACCATATGCCTTACAGCATTAAGTTCCTTGAGGTTGGGACTTTGCACTATATAAATAAAACTGAATTGAATTGAATGTCCTGGGGTAAATATAGCATGAAGTGTGTGGTGACTGAGGTAAATTATTATCTTCTACACCCAATTATCATTTAATTAAGGTTGATGACCTTAATTATCATTGATTAAAAAGAAATACACAAAACACAAAACCTAAATTTAATGAGCTAAATTACAATTTTATCATTGTCTTTTATAAAACTTTCATTAAACAACTGCTACAAAATGAAGCAGCCCTCCCTGAGTATTTAGTGTTCTAAAGAGCTTTACAACACAAAATAGAGACACATTTCAGATAAAAACTTAGTGCAACATTTTATCACACATATTTCAGTATAGCGACTAGATATGTTTTGCAATAAGCACATGGGTTTTTGGCATTCAGACTTTCTATAATGGGTTATAAAAAGTGGTCAACATCAGCCACTAATATCTTATGGAAGCCATTAACATAAAACAAATTCTGTTAAATGTTATTTATATCAGAACAACAATTGCCTCAAGGTGCTTCATATTCTAAGATACAGACCCGACAATAATAAAAATATGTGAGTATTGATGTTGTGACTCTGTTTGAAGGTTTAAAGGCCTCAGTGAAAACACAAAACAGCAGATTCTTTAGAAGATGGCAAATCCAAAATACATTTCAACCTAATGATACAGAATTTTTCTGTACAACATAAATGCTCTCTTAATTCAAAATTAACTGTATCGTCCAGTGTAAAAGTCTTGATTTAAGTGTCCGGATCAGTTTTTACAATTCTTTAAATGAAGGCCTGCTCACACTTACAAACAGAGGACAAATCCTATAAGTTGTGCTTCATTTAGAGATGCAAGATTTGATGACGCTGTAATGAGTCGATGTCAGTTTGATGAATAAAAATAGCTTTCTGTTTTTATGAGAATGAAAGCGTCTGAAATGAAGCCAAAATGATCGAGTATCAGTTCATGCTTGAAAAAAGTGGCACTGGTTTGTTAATGATAAGCAATGGAAATTTGCTAACATTAGTTAAGTATTACTTTAGAATTTGCACTGTTATTATAGTTACCAGAGGCTGTATGCTGCCTGAGGATGTCACCATGGAATTTCG
Organism: Haplochromis burtoni; assembly: GCF_018398535.1. NCBI lineage: Eukaryota > Metazoa > Chordata > Actinopteri > Cichliformes > Cichlidae > Haplochromis > Haplochromis burtoni. Next base: position 441,629 of record NW_024582665.1, read on the forward strand.
ATATATCACACCCATGTGTTTAACGTTCCTGAACAGCGCTTCGTGATGCGACTTCATTACCTAAAACTACTTTTTGACTCAAATGTCAGGAGACTAGAACAAGAATACCAAGTGAAAGAAAATTACATTATAGAGGAAATATATTTGTACGTGTTGCGCAGAATAAATGCAGAATAAATTCTAGCCTAAATAGGTTTTTTTGGCACTCTCAAAGACGCACGCCAGTTACCAAAAGGTGTGTTGTAACTTTTCGAAGAAGTTATATACAAATTATACTCTACTACTTTTCTAAATACCTTGAGGGTATTAAGTGTTACCGGTGATTTCCCATTCATATGACAATCATGTCACATTTTAGGCTCGGAAATAACATTATTATCTTAAACGTTTCACTTTCTTCTTCTTGTGTAAGTTTAAAGGTTCTGCCAAGTTAAATAAATACATTATAGCATCGTCATCATGCGCACTGAGCAAACGCTGTGATAAATAAAAGACTATTCATTTCGCCCATATTGCACACTCTTTTGATCCTCCGCATGTTTTATGAACTCCCCTCTCTCCCACTCAGTTGTTGGGAGTCCCTCAGGTAAATTGGCCTGCAAACACATAAATTCAACACAGCCCTTGTAGCGGATAGATGAGACTCTGCTGCCCATTGTAACTCCCACACAACACCGTGGATTCCAGCAAACTTCTTGTACGCCTCTTTAGAGAAAAGGCCTCTCTTTTCATTTGTCCGTGTATACCCCTGACCAAGCTAAGTCTTTTCTTTTTCCTCTCTCCGTCTTTAATCCGTCCCTCTATTTCAGGAAGAAAAAAACACAAAACCAGTTCACGCAGTGCTTTAGTAGCTAAAAGTAAAAGAGCTTGTGTTCTCCCCACCACCCCCCCACGCAGCGCTGAGCCCTGAATCGCTCTGGAAAATTGCTTCTTTTGAATAGGGGGAAGGAGGAACAACGTTTAATAGGATCCAAAGGGAGTCTGTGCTCTTAAACAGGTGGAAATTGGACGTCCTCGAATTTATACAAATAGTAAGTTTATAAGCCGGTGAGGAAAAAGACGGATCCCATCTCCGAGGATTAGCAGCTCTCTCCGAGAAAAAAAAAAGATTACTGTGTTGTTAACCAAATGAAAGCAGGAGACTCACTCAGCTCCTCCAAAGCGCGATTAATGATGAAAACACAATTGTGCAGCAGTTTTACTGATGGAATGGTTTCATATTTACGTGCCATCCCCTCTATAGATTTGTCTCCCTGTCACCCAGTTAGGTGCTTGGGTGCCCGATTATGTCAAGAGACAGTGATCTGCACTGATGAGGGGCGGGCGCTGCCAAGGTCTGACAGAGAGCAGTCGGCTGGTTTCTCCACTCCCATCTGAACAATAAGAAGGTAAAGTACAACACAGACGTAACTTTGGCTTAACTCGGTGTCCAGGAGCTCCGGCTACAACATTTCTTGCCCTCTGTTTCCTCCTCCTCCTCTTCTTCTTCTCCTTAACGAGCCCTGTAATGTCTGTTAATTTTGTGTGTGCTAGTTAATGAGCATTAATCCATCACCCCTGGATGCTATTGTTGCGAGGCGGGGGCCATTTGAATGCAAATGCGTGACACTGTGACAGCAAGGTGCTTATTAAACTGATGTGTCCGCCTGTCTTTTCTGCTGGGAGCTCAGGGGAGTGAAAAGACGCGGGGCAGCTGGACTATACACGGAGTTGCTCACACCAAGTTCTGTTCGGCTGCAAAGCGAAACTACTACAGCGGCAACAAAATGGCAAGTTCAGCCTCTTTAGACACGGTGGTGTCCTGCGGGAGGACTGCGCCGTCCGCGGCTCCCAAAACGCTGGCTTTCTCCATCGACTGGATCATGTCCAAGAGCTCGGAGCCGAAAGGGAACGCGGAGGAACGTTCAGAGGGGAAAAAACTGCTAGGGCTCTGCTCCCCAATCCCCTGCATGATCCCGCTACAGCCCTTCAGCTACGACCTCCAAGCCAAGGCGCTGATGAGCTATTCGGAGCTGTGGAGAGCCAGTTTTAGGGGAACTTTGTGCGGCTCGCCAGCTGCTCCGTGCAAAGGAAACTGCGGGTTGTGCGGCAAAGCGGATCCGAGCCTGAAGCAGCAGCTGCTGACGTCAGGGAGCAGGGTGGTAAAACCTCAGGTCCTGAACCAGGCCGTGCCCAGCAGTGGCTCGCTCTACTATTTCAATTACCTGGACTCTGCGTACCAGCAGTCGGAGCTGCTGGCCGGCCACTGGCTCTCCAGCCCGCAGGCCCAGGCCTCTCTGTCGGCGCACCACAGACTTTTGCTGCTGGAGAATGCCAAACTGACCGGTGTGGGCACCGACAAGCTGCCCACACCTCAATACCCACACAAGGAACATCTGCCAGGGCAGCTGGACCAGATAGTGAAAGAGAGCCACGGCCTGACAGCTGAGAAAAGCGGCATAAAGACACACAGCAAACTCAGCGGCAGTGGCAGTGCGGACGGAAAACCCAAAAATTTCACCTGCGAAGTGTGTGGAAAGGTACAGTTATAATGCATTTTTGTACATTGTTAATATATTCTATATTTTATATTCTATATTTTATATAAAACATGAACAAATGCGCCAGCATCTACACACCTATATAAACTCAATAATGAACTTTTGAGGCCGATGCTAGTTTTTTTTTCTTCCTTTTTTCTGACGCTTGTTTTAAAAATGCTGGCGTTGTCTTTTTAGAATAATGTTTACTCATATTTCGTATGCCTTTGTGTCTTCTGCAGGTTTTTAATGCGCATTACAATCTTACCAGACACATGCCGGTGCACACGGGGGCCCGGCCCTTCGTATGTAAAGTGTGCGGTAAAGGATTCCGGCAGGCCAGCACGCTGTGCAGACACAAGATCATCCACACGCAGGTGAGACACTGTTTCACTGTGACCTTTCCAGCTTTTTGACTTGACTTTGTTTGAATTATTTTCTCTCATTTTGACCTGTAAGGAAAAGCCTCACAAATGCAACCAGTGTGGAAAAGCGTTCAACAGAAGTTCGACGCTCAACACTCACGTCCGGATCCACGCAGGGTATAAACCATTTGTGTGCGAGTTCTGCGGGAAAGGCTTCCACCAGAAAGGTAAATACTGGGCGCTGGTGTCCTCTTTAATCGGCTGTATTATATTACTGACTGGAAATTGTATCCTGATGTGATGTTTCCTATTTTCAACACTGCGGTGATTCAGTGTTCATGTGCAAACGAACAAAAAGCTTTCTCTTCAGCTCGTGTTATTATTCCACGAATTTATTTCATGCAATCTGCTGCCGTGCAGCCTAGTCATTATTTTGCTGGGTTGAGCAGTCAGCTTTTAGAAATCCACAACTCGGTGGAGAACTTCCTCACTAAGAGGAGACGTGATTGAAATAATTGCTACACTGGCTGATGGATTCTGTGCTTTAATTGTGTTGGATGCTGTTTAACATCTCGCGCACATTGTTTAGAATCGAATAAAATAATAATTTATTGTCATATACAACGAAATTGTGGGTTCTCAACTTGACTACTGACGAAAAATATAAATACGAAAAAATGCCATTTTATTTTATTTTATTGTTTTTGTTAAGCTGGACTTGAGATTTGGAGCATAAATGCACTAATAATTTTATAGCATTATGCACGAAGATTCCGATTATTCTGCCCGCTCAATATTGCGAAAGTTCACAACCGAGCAGAGCTCTTTATGCAGACTCGCTGGAGTTAGTGTGGCGACATCGGCGCTCATCCTCAACATTTGGCATCTGCGCTGCCGAAATAAATAACGTCTGCGGTAAAAGCAGAAAAAGCTTATATTTGAAGTAGTCAAAGGGGAAATAACTGTGGGCTCACCGATGAGCACGAATCGGTGGGTGGAAATGAGACTTGTCACTTTACACGGACTAATTCTACCTTCGAGACTGTCGCATTTCCCCCGGGTCATTAGTCAGACCCCGGCAAAGTTGGAAACCGGCCTCCTTTAGTTGCGGCTGCGCTTGATTTTGACAAAGTTTGACAACTTTTTGACTTCGGCACACAAAAAGCCGATTAATGAAGGCTGTGGGGTGGAGGAGGCTCCAGCTGAACTGCTGGTGGAAAAAGAAAAATCGCAGTTGTAAAACGCGTTCCCTCTCTGCTTTTTTTTTTTTTTTTTTTTAATATGTAGATGTTTCGCAGAAAAAATTACATTCAAATTTTGTTCAAGCGGTTTTATTTTTCAGATTCTCCTGATTAAATTATTTTCTTTGGCCAGATTGGAGTGAAATGTTTAGCTGTGTAATTTCAGGGTAAAAACAATTAACTCAGACCAGGCGGTTTTTTTTTAAATTAATCCAAGTTCCCCTGAAGCTGACTCTCCTCATCAGCGCATCAGCTCTCTGATATTAGAAGCCGTGAAATCTACAATATTTCTGAGGTATTGAGTGCATTTTTATCCCCTTTTTCTATTTGCTAATACTGGTTTTAGGCCGTTTTATACTAGAGGAAGGAAAGCTGGTTATGGTCAGACGACTGGTTTTCACATACACAGATGCACTTTTTTCGTTTGACCTGGAGTTGTTTCTATTGACACTCACACATCAGCGAGACATGAACGTTTGATTTCGTGCTGCGAAAAGGCCACGGGTTAAATAAGCAGATGTTAAAAGGGTGGCAAAAATTCTAATGTCACACCTTTCCCTTTTGAATCCTTTTTTTAACTCCTTCTCAGAAGAATTGTGAAGACAAAGTGAAAAGACTGTGATAAAAATGACATTGTGTTTTAATTCATATACTCTTATTTCGCAGGAAACTACAAGAACCACAAGCTGACGCACAGCGGGGAGAAACAGTACAAGTGCTCCATCTGCAATAAGGCCTTCCACCAGATCTACAACCTGACCTTCCACATGCACACACACAACGACAAGAAGCCCTTCACCTGCGCCACTTGTGGCAAAGGCTTCTGCCGCAACTTCGACCTGAAGAAGCACATCAGGAAGCTGCATGACAATGGCTTCTCGGCGGCTTCAGAAGCCTCCAGAGAGCTGCAGAGCTGAGCCATTGCTCGTTTCCTGCTATGACTTTTTAGCGGGCAGTTTTTAAGGTCTGACAAGGAAGTGAGGGAGTTCAAAAAACTGGACACGAATCTTTGAAAAGAAATGAGGTAATCGGCTCCCGTCAGTGTGTCAGCAGGAATGCTGCAGCGAACAAAAAACAGACAACATCCGCCCAACACTGTCGCGATGTTTTGGGTCCACATAGAATTTCTTTCTGCATTTCCACAGACTGAAAGAGAAACCCCCTGTCTCCACGATGGAACTGTAAATAACGATAATAATAATCATAATAATAATAACGTGAATCATCTGGGGAATGCATCGCCATGTTGTTTATTTCATTGAAAAACTGTTCCTGTGAATAAATAAGTTAAATTATATTGAAACTGAATGTCTGAGCCATGTTTGCATTTTGAAGGTATTTGAAAATAAAACAATTATATGATCAAAGTTTATTCTGAAACACTTTGTAAGGTGCAAATATCACATTTAGACAACACACACGTGCCCGCAAGAAAAAGCCCGTAAATGAAAACAGAGAAGGCCGCGAGACACAAACAAGCAAAGTGTGTGATATTCAAAGACGAAGTAACTAAAACAAACGACATTTGGAAATATAGTGGAAAAACTGCACAACCTGAAAAATAAAAACAGCGAAAAAGTATTTTTTTTTTAAAAAAAAACAAACTAATTTGCTTCTGATCTTTCATTAATTCTATTTGTTACATTTTCCAGCAAATGTAAACTGGGAGACACGCGTGCACAAGCGCAGACGGTACTGGTATTTTGGAGCGCGGGTACTGTATGCTCTGCGGCCACTTTTATTCAACATTTACTGACAGACACGATCTTAATAATACTGCATTTACACTTGACTCTGGCTTAATGGCACAAATGATCAGATATAACACGAGGCTCTTGAAAGCGAATTACATTAAGCAGCTAAACAGCCTCGGGAGAAGGAGCGGTGGGGGTGGGGGCCACGCCGTCATCCGGAGCCGCTCATCAGAACAGGAGATAATGGAGCACTCGGGCCGCAGCTCCTTATCTGGGCCTCCGCGTTAATAGAGCTCAAGTTATTCTCCGCACGGCTTCTGGAACAATATTATCCCTGCACACATTCTGTCAAGAGGCCGATCCGTGCTCCCAAATGGCGCTCATTTCATTAACAGCCAATTAGCGCTCACCCGGGTCGGCCAGGCCCTCAGAAGCTTGGCAGGGCTAATATTAGCAGATGAATGCCCCGCTCACCTTTTTCATCAGTGTGCACCAGACATCTGCAGGAAAATCTAGCCAGTCCGCTCAAATAGACCGTATAAAGGGCTCTGTGCTGATGTGTGCGGCTCCGATAACACAAACACTTAAACCAGATGATCTTTTAGTTATTATAGGAATTATTAGGAAATAACTAAAATATCTCCGCAATTTTGAGGTCTTCAGTCGACGCACCACGCTGTTGCTGAATTTTCCATCAAATCGCGAATACTTATCCTGTCAGAGGAATAAAATCGATGTTTTTGTAATCATGTGGCATTTGTGCGTCACGCGCCACCTCTCAAACAAAGGGAACACTGCTCAAACGTGTCACTTTATTTCCTGTTTCAAGAGTGGGAGAAAGGTGTTTTGTGTCCTACGTGCCGATAAACGACAAAGACTCGCAGATCCAATACTTGAAAGATGACCTCGGTGCGCGCCTTCTCCATGCGTGCACGAGCATCCAGCAAACGGAATACTGTTACATCAGGCAGAGTGTAGGATCTGTGTGAGAGGCAGGTTGTGTCTTTTACCAACGCAATGCGTGTGGTCACACACACGCGCGCACTGACACACACAGGGTCTACGGGCTGTAGGACTGAACAACGTCTGCTCAGTAAATAACCTAAAGGCAGGTTGGCCTTTTCTCCGCACTTTTTCTTTTTTCTCCAGCATCTGAGCAACCGCCTCAACATCCACAAACACGTTAACTGACTGGTGCGCGGGAGCTTTAATTAAGGCGCGCCCACGCGCAGCAGATTAAAGGTTTTTTTTTTCCTTTCTGGGGTGGAGCGCTAATCAGTTGTCAACAACATGAGGACATCTTTCTTTTTGCTCTCTCCACCACTGGGGATCGCTGGGGGATTCAGGCAATTTACGGACTACAAAGGAGCTCGTCTGAGACAGGAAGAGAAGAAAAGCAAGAGGCGGACTTTTTGTCTGTCCCAGTGAACTGATTGTAAATGGGAGATTAGCAGGGAAGCTTCGCAAGTCCAGCAAGTGCCCGATCGAGGAGGAAGGAGAGAAAAAGACCAATTAAGTCTACCAAATGTTAACTTACACCAGTTTCCCCCCAGTTTAGCCCACATGAAATTCCAATTAAAGCGTCCCGGTAGCAGCTTTTTTCTTTCAAAGAAGGCGGAGGGGTTAGAGTGCTTGTGTCACTCTAGCCAGGGGACAACGTTCCCACAATATCTGAGACAGGAGCTCGTTAAAGTAATACAAGGGCAATATGCGATGTTATCCCCAGTACAAGGTTGTGATTCCTTGGAGAAGCAAAACCGCTAAATACCACGACTAACACCACCACAACAACTAACGGATGATGGTGATGGAAATGAAAACACAGTCAAACAAGATTTAATCTAACAGCTGACTGTGTGTGTGTACTCTTCATTGAGCATTTGAATGAATAACGTTTTAATCAACTTGTTTTTATCATGCCTATGTAACCTAAGTCAGCTAGATTTATAGTTTTATATATTGCGAGCATTAAATTGAATTCACAAAGGAGAGTGCAGAAAACACATTTTCACAGCCAGTCAAAACCAGCCTACAGTGCATGTTTGTTGTGCCAGATATTCAGTAAGACTAACAGTAAATGAAATAAACAAGAAAAACAAGATAACTATAAAAGGAGATTAGACATCAAAATGCTATATCAGAAGGAGTTATGCCCTGTTATGGCCATCTCTCCCTTAGCCTGCTTCTGCTGGGCTGTTCTTCCTGTTAAATGGGAGTTTTTCTTTCCCACTGTTGCCAAGTGCTTGCTCGTTGCGTTTGATTTATACTATAAGCATCTTCACCTTAAAATATAAAGCACAGTGAAGCGGCTGTTCTGATTTGGTGCTATATAAACGTTGCATTTGCTTTTCCACAAGCACATTCAAAGTTTATACTAAGTTTGTGCTTAGAAAGGCTGGGACCGCTTTGTGCCGTTGTTAAGATGCCTTGCCACCCCACCCCTCGTTAGTGAACCACTAGCCCTTTGAGACCATGAGCCTCCATTGTAAAGTACTGAGGGTTAATGAGCACTGGTTTCTCTTCAGTCTGTAGCTGTGCAATCAAAGGAAACAGAGATACTGACATGAGATGTTTAAAAACAACATTATTGTACATTTCTCATAAAGGAGCTAGTCTAACATTATGCTCTGATTTGGTTAAAGAAAATACCAGAAATGCCGAACTTGCTTGTCCAAAGACCAAAAAGTCCAAGATGATGGATAGAAATGAGCCACTCAAGATGCAGTGAACAGGCACAGCATTCACTCACACCTCATTTAGATTCTTTTACAAAGTCATCCCAGAACCTTCCTCCACCAAAACCTCATCAGAATGTCTTAAGGACAGTAGTGAGGAGCTTGTCCCTTGGATATGCCTGCTCATCTGCTTTGGCCTGTCAAGGGCATGGCAGGCTGAGAGGATGTGTTTTGTGGCTGGGAGGGAAGCTTGGGCTGCTGGGAACTGAGCAGTGAGGGAGCTCTCATCACTGATTTGTTGTCAGACTCCATTCTCTGACCTCCATCCGTCTGTCCATCCATGCAGCTATCTAGTCTGCAGCTCAGAAGCTGCGGGGGGAACCTGTAGTGGACGAGGGTGGTGAAGCTTCAGGTTTCTGTTAGTCAGAGACTGAATTTAGTTATTTTTCTTGTTTGACCAATTTTAGGACAAAACACACACAACATCAAGTATTCACTGCTTTAATGCCACATCTGTTTCTTCAAAGTATAAAATCAAGGCAATTGCTTCCAGGGCACAACTTTTAGATTGTGCTGTGTATGTTTGTTATGTTGTGTTTAATCAAACCACTTTCATTTTCTCAAAACATGACGAACAGTAAGAATTAGCTTGTTTTCTAATCCATTAACAATGAATTATTATGTTTTTAAACATTCAGATTTCAAAGTCTGAATGATTTGGCGCTATATAAATATAACATATTACTAAATAGATGCGACTAAAACATTATGACAAAGCACCCTCGAACAAAAGATAACTTTTCAACTACTTTGGTAAAGATATTTCCAAATCACTGTGATTAGTTTGAGTTTAGTGTTGAACGTTCCCAGATTAATTCACTACTTCCCGCTAAAGTGAGTGAGCTGCAGAGTTGTGATGCCTTTTTTTTCACCCACACACAGCAGCTGCACGTGGATCTTTTTCCTATTCATGAATTTGTATGTTAGGTCATGTTCAAACAGCTGGCTATGATAGCCAAAGTGAAACAACACAGTAACCTTAAATGGCCAAGTAAGGCTAGTTTCAAAAGTGAACAAGTCTCCAGCTTTACAGCAGAGCTGAACATAGAGCCCACATCTTTTGGATTTTGACTACTTTTCTTTTTCACCGTCACTGCAAAGTGGTGATTTTTTAAAATATAATTTACCAGATTAAACTGTATTAAGCCTAAGTTCTGCATTTTTAAGTGTAATTGCAGTGTTATCATGTTCTGTGTTTGATTGGACGTAAAGATGTCTCATTCAGACTTTCTATCTAGCATTCACACTAAATGACCTGACACACAGAACACGGATCAAACCAGCAACCTTCTGATTACTGGGTTTCCTACACTATCACCTAAGCTACAGACACCCCACCTGTGTTCCAATCAAAAGTTCACGTTTGTTTGTAGGATTTTTTGTAGAATGGGAGCTTGATTTATGATGTCATCATGATGTCATCATGGATATCTGAGGACGGTTTCCACCACCTGTTTGACTCAATGCCGTGAAGAATTAAAGTACGCAAAAGGAGCTCCTATATTGTTCTTGCAAAGTTTACCTATTAAGACAATCAGGGAGTGTATATTACAATAAAAAGTACAAACATGACAGCTTCTATTTAGCATGAAAAAAATGGCTGGGGCAGACACTGTGGTATTTGGGTGCTGTGGAGAATTCACTACAGCAGAGAGATAGATATTGGACTCTGCAACAAAGTCAAGCACTGATACGATGTTACTGTAAAAAAAACTAAAACTAAAGATAACAAAAAAAACCCCCTGCACTCTTTGTCCAGCGAATTATGAGCCAATTAAGTGAATGAGTCATTTTCTCCATCGTGCACTGGTGTCACTAAGCAGTGTGCCATCGTTGGGAAAGATCAGCTGATTTAGGGATGTCCGGTGTCTCAGCTAATCCTTTTGAGCTGACCTACTTGCTGACCTGCTAGAAAATGTCCAGTCCTCCTTTATTTGAGGCTACCATGTTCACGATCCCGTGAAATGAATTAAACAGTTCATGTTCATACAGACGCACAAACTCACATCTAGTCTAGAGCAGTTGCAGTCTTGCTTCGTTCTTGTGGAGTGTCCTAGAAGAAAAACTATATTTCTTGTGTTTGCTTACTGTTTAGCATTTTGCTACCCAAAGCCTCTCTTCTAAATTAGCAAATGCTCATTGAAGTCAATCTATTTATTAAGGATTACTGACGTTACTGGGCCACACTTCTTAATCTCTGAGTTCAGGTGTTTTTACTTCCTTTGCCACAGCTGAAATGTATAAAACCAGCAATTACTCAAACATTTGTTAAAAAAGGGACATTTTAAACAGCTATCTGATTTTGAGAGTGGTTCCATAATGTAGAAATGACCAGACTATGATTCAACTACACTATTTATGTATTCAATCAGTAATTTGAAAAGTAAACTATATTACTTCACTACAGCTAAAATTCAGTGAGCTCTTTTAAATGACCTATTCGTTCACAAATGCTTGTCAAGGCAGACTGCATGGATAGATGCTTGACTTTATACAACAACTCAAAAACTATGAGGTGTCACCCAACAGAAGGGTACTTGTTATTTTCATATTTCCATTCTAAAACCACACGAGTTGCACTGCGGTGACCCTTCCCTCGAAGGTAAAGTCATCCCAGCAAAACATCACCACTGAATCTATCACTGTCAATAATTCAGGGATGCAATATTATTATTTATAAAGTCCAGTTTCTCTCATGATGGTTCTTACATGGAGTTTTCCATACGTACAGGAACACACTAGTTCCTGCACTGATTAAAAATGAGAACATCAGAGGAGGAGCTCAGGTTGAGCAGTTTGGAGCCAAAGTTAAAAAGTCAAGACTGAGATGATCTGAACATGTGCAGAGGACGGTTAGTGGGTACACTGGACACAGGATGCTGCCAGGCAGGAGGAAAAGAATATTCATGGATAAAGTAAAGAAGACGTGATGGGTTGCAGCACCTGGTACCACGATCACATGCCTGAAAAAACATAAAGACAAAGATGACACTGGAGATGTGGCGTGCTCTGACTGAATCCTCGCAGCTAAGAGGGAGACCAGTGGGAGACAGGAAAACCACAACCCCACAGGGCCTCCTACTGGTATGAACGTGGCAACTGCAAACGCCTCATCCAGCTTTGCACAGTTGGTGTGGAGCACCCACAATTTAGTTCTACATGTAACATGACTATAAAGGACAATTCTGTTTACAGGACATTTTATTCACAAAAATAAAAAAAAATTGAAATGAAAAATAATCAAGATTATTCACTAAAAATATTATTATTAAACTATCACACACTAGTGGGCTTCACAGAGTACATACAGAAGGTTGCTGTGACGAGGAGGGATGGGTGAGGTGGAGGCGTCCAAACAAAGAAGATATCTAAAACACAGAGTGATTACCTACGTAGCCTTTCTTAAGCAAGAACTCAGTGGTGTGGGGTTTTTATTTCACGAGCATGTGCCAAAAGAATCCTTCACTTTGTTCTTTGACTTTTTTCTTAAAGTCTAAATGTGCACACACGTGTACGACACACTTATACCTTCTATAAAATGCCTTGTGTAGATGAGTTGTTCAGCTGTGTTATCTTGTGATACAACATATAGCCTCTTTTTTTCTTTTAACCAGCTGCAGCTTTCTGCACCATGTTTTCAGCGTCCGTCTATTTATCACCACACAGCACACTGTGTTTATGTGCTAAAAGAAAAATCATCCTTATCGACATTTCAGCTTTTTCTCAAAGTGGTACTTCAACTTTAATCTTGAAATTTCAACTTTAATCTAAAAAAGATCAATAATATATTTTTCCTTAATGTGGCACTAACAGTAGATTAGCCTGTAATAAAGGACTTTGTTAAGAATCAAACTTGACACATTGGTGCTGTGTGCCAAGACTGAATCAATATCAACAAGAAGTCCACGTAAACAAATGCAAAATTCATACGTGTTCTTTCGACAGTCTGTTCAATCCGTAAATCAAAATGAATAGCACTGTAGATTCTGACTTTACCCGGCGACAGAGAAAGACACCTGTGAAAAAACAATCAATACAGTGACTGAACTGGAATTCAGCAAGCACAGCCCCCCTACTGTACTCCTCAAAGAGCAATAATGCAGCTCTATTATATTCAAGTCTAGCAGGGGAAGAATTTTCACATTAGCTCCTGAAGGCTAGTTCTGTTCCAGTGCATAAGATTTGGAAAGTAAAAATAGCTTTTCCTTTTGGAAGTGGCTAAGAGACTAAAGACATGTTTGAAATGAGCTCTCAAAGAAGACATTCTACACTTGAGCCCACAGAGTCAATGGGGAGGAACCACAAAGGCTTTATTTAATGTAAAGCAACATAACAAAAGCCAAGGCCTTTATGAAAGACAACATGCCTGAGCTTTTAACTGTTCTGATACAAGGAGACATTCAGGACTTACAAACTCGGGCACGGTGTAGCAGCCACACTGAAATGTGAACTCTCAATTCAGAAACTGAGTGTCGAATGAAACAAAAATCAACTGTGTGACAATAAATTTTCAAATTGTCATTTGCAATTTAAATTGCATCATCAGTTGATACAAATTAGTAAACTGTGCAGGCTTGAGATCCAAACAAATGTAACCAACCAAGGTGTGAAATAACAGTCTGCAAAAAACACAACACGCCAAAATATTTTCCCTGCTCCATTCTTTTCCTCTGCCTCACTTGCCCCTGCTAAATTCCCAGCATATTGCCAAATGCAATGCACCCTGCAATTACCCATTATCCAATCAAACGGAGTCAACACTTAACCATTTCCACAGCTCTGGGTCCAGCCACTTATCTGTCAGGGTTCTCAGTAGGCTTCAATAGCTGAACAGCATTGCATAATCTTATGGCTTCAAATTCATGCTACCCCAGCAGGGACAGAGGAGAGTTGGCTTTCTGTCTGAGCGGTCGTTGTTGTCAGTCACTGGCGGGGTGATTTCAGTTCTGGTCACTAACAGCAACAGCCCAGCACGCCAAGTACCTTGTCCATTACAATACACAACGCAGGGCTAATCATCTGAAAGCCCTCCAGATAGTGCTTTTTAAGCCCCTCTTAGATAATTCCCTAAACATCGTCTCTTTTGTTACGCTGTGAAGCTGTCATTTATGACTGTAGACACAACACTAAAACCTCCCCTTTTGTTCTTAAATTCTGTCCTTGGCCTCTCTCCACCCTGTCCTGCTCCTTCATTAAACTGACATAATACTACCCATCCCAACCCCAACCAACTCATACAGTAGGAGATTTTACCAGTGCAAGACTTTATTTTGCAGATCAGCACAGAAATACACACAAATGTTTTTAAAAAAGCTAAACTTAAAAAGCTACAATATTTAATATCTCTTTTTTAAGAAATCATAGGATTAAGATGATCAGTCAAACTGACTGACAGGCTGACTGCTGAAGGACCGCTGAGAGTTTTCCATGCCTGTGATCTTTCACAGCTTTGATACTGGCTCCCTCTAGTGGTTTCAAGACACCACCGCAAGAAAAGAAGGCAAAATAGGATATTTTATCTCCACAACACTGGAGTCTGGCAACACTGGTGCATTTGAAGAAAAATGTTTATTCTCTTTAAAATCCTACGTCAAAACATTTGTTGAACAGCCATAAAGACAAATAGCAACAACAATAATCAAACAATGTAATGTGTAATGAACACAGACTGCGGAACATTTATACACAGAGCTCTATGCTAGTGTGCACACCTGGAGGAAGTTTAATTGGTTTCTCTCCCACCATTTCAGCGGGGTCTTTTCTTCTTTGAACATAAGTGTTCACTTCAGCCTTTACTGCTTCTCTTAACGTTACCATGGGATCAAACATAACCAAGACTGATGCTGCTGTCATTGGAAGTGTGCTGCTCTTCAAGAAACTGCCAAAACTTTCTTCTTGGCTTTGGTTCGAGGTGGCGTTCTTCCATATTCTTCCTGCACTACTCAGTGAACAACAACAAAAGTCCTTTCACATCGGTCAGGTCAGTGTCCCTTTCTCTTCAGACAGTACAGAGCTCATCAGATGATGCAGTTCAGGCTTCATACAAACGAACAAAGTTTACTGCAGCGAGGCTTTCTTTGTTTTATATGGCTCAACAAAACCTGAAACCCCAACTGGAGAAAATGGTTTTAACGACAGTGGTTATCAACTTCCTCTGATAAGCCGGGGTTTGTGCTTCAGGCTCTGTACGTACTCACATAAACCTGGGTATTTTGTGGGTTATGTGCGTCCTCTTCCACATGACTGGTATGGTTGTGGACCAGTCAGACACATGGTCAGCTGATGATAAAGAAAGGTGTGCACAACAAATATTTTTCTGGTGATTTTTTTCAGTGCTGCTGTTAAGGTGACTGTTGCACATTAGAGATCTCAAACTTTAAACGGGATCAGTTTAAACATTAAATGTTACTGTGCCACTGCCCAATGCAGGAGGTGTGGAAATCGCTTTAGTTAGCAGAGTTAGCAAAGTAGTTAGCAAACTAAAATTAATTTTACTGATTAAAGTTTTCTAGTAGTTTAGATTCCAGCAGTTTAAAGATTATTTAGCAACAGATTAGAATCATGTACAACATTTATACATTTTCTTCATCATGAAATTAGTACATGCATATTTAAAACATGCTGAAAATAAAAGATTCAGTAAAAAACAATTTCCTTGTTTATTCCCTTATATTCACATTTTCTGTTCTCGGTTTCATTCTGGTTTGTGTTATTCCATGATTCCCTGTTTATTCCTGCCTCCTCTTTCTTTCCTTGTCTGACTTAAGGCCCCAGTGTACCTGCCGCAATGGCTGCTTTGCTTGCTGCTGCAACCTTGTTTCACAGTCACTTGTATTTTTACACAAATCACAGGAAGCTGCTGCAGTATTCTCCTGAATAATAACTGTTGCCACAAAAACAGTACCACACTTTTGCAAATTTCAAACAGTTCCACCGTCTCCCTCTGTACATCTGCATGTCTCTGAGCTTCTATACTGAAATATCATTCAAATGGCGATTAAAAACTGGCACAATCGAACACTTGTGTTTTGAACCCAGCTTCAGCTGGCCATGGCACAACATGCCAGGTTACAAAAAGAATCAAGAGGTACACGATCTGTTGAAGCACCACAAGACTGTTGTGCATCAAAGAACAACCTGACTGTTCTTTCTAGTATAGTGCGTTTCCCAAATGCAATTTTAGTCTGAGTACCTTTAAGGGCTTTAGCTATCACTGCTATGCAGTTGATATTTTAAGCTGCTGATCCTGAATATGAAGTTGGTTGGCTGCCAGTTTAAAGAAGATAAAACACAAGTCCTTGTCTATGCCCCTGACACATGTATGCACCTGATGTAATGAAGGCCATTGGTTCATTTTTGTCTGTCAGGAACCTTGGGGTAACTCTTGACTCTGCATTCACTTTGGACTGCTGCTACAAGCCTTCTGAGCAGCTAATTCTTTTATTTCTCAGGTTGTAAATTGGATCAACTTTTCCTTGCTGGCCTACCTGTGGGAAAACTTTTCCACAGATACTACAGATGTTCAAAAGCAGTCACAAAGCATTAAAATAAATGCAGGGGTCTAAGAGTATATAATATCTAAGAATCACATGTGTGTGCATGTGCTGGGTTCATTTTGCCCATGCTGCCGGAGGAGAGGCTGGAGAACTTGGTGCTAGAGCAATTTGTGGCGGGGCTGCCTGGGGACATGGTGCACTGACCCTTATCTGTAGAGGCGGCTGTGACCCTTGCAGAGGATTATCTGGCAGCCAGGGCTGATTGGACAAAGAGAGCCATCCATCCAGCCAGAGGTGCAGGCTGCCCAAGCCTGTCCCGGCGGAAGAGGGCCCAGTGCCACCGGATTACTATCAAGTTCAAACAGCTTAAGGCACAAAAAGCGATATGAAGAGTTTACAATGCTCCAACTGATTTACATAAATGTGAAATTTTAAAAAATGTATCAATTCTGAGCAGGAATTTTCTCTATTTTTCAGCCTTTTCATTTTGTCTATTTGTGCTTTTTTCTTTTCTTTTTTAACAACTTTTTTTTTTCTTTCTTTCTTTTTTTTTTTTTTTTTTACCTCTGTTACAGATTCCAGTTTTTGAAGGCCTTTTTTAAAATCCATTTTTACTGCTTCTTTATGTATCCCAACTGCAATGTGCTTTTGTTCTGCACTGCCTCACTGGAGTTGTTTTTGAATGACAAGTAAGAAAATTAATTAAGGAGTAATTTAATCCCTGCTGAATTGAACTTTGAAGCCACTCTTATAAAGTATGAAAAAGCAAAATAATAATAATAATACAAGTAAATGGAGTGCAGTCACTGGTATTGCTTACAGCTGTTCTCACCATGAGGATATGAAGGAGAGCCTCACTGACACTTCCCAGCCGCTTTGGTGGTGTAGTTGGTGAAGGAAAAAGAAATGGGAGTGCAGTGAAAAGAGTGACAGTAAAATCCACTGTGGAGAGAGACTTGTCTCTTAATGAAGTAATCTGAACATGTCTGATACTTGGATTTAATGTATGAAAAGGCCACTTACCTCCACGTACATCCAAGGGGAGAGGAGGTTATAGAACTGCACCTTCGAACAAAACTCTGCCCATCGACCCTTCATTTGATCTATGTATTTGCAGTTGGAGCTACCAACGATGCGACGCAGTTCATCCATCGCCTATGACAAAATTGTGCTCAGTTAGTCAAGAACTAACTAAACCTATCCAGAGAAAGCAAGGAATTTAACTGAAGGTAGTTGAACTTACATTTCCTATGTCTTTGAAGCACGGGTATGCTTCAAATATTTTTCTAGGCCTGTCTTCTTCCCTTGTAACATCAGCATCAATAAAAGCTCATCTGGCCTCAAACTCCAGGTCCAAAATTTGAGCAACGCCACTTTGGTTGGTTTTTGAATTGGGTTTCCTGTACATGTTGCTCAAGGTTTTGTAATGTCTTGCCTGCATCTTCAGGCTGTCATGGTCTGCTAGGGAAAGCAAAGAGCAATTGCAAGACATGGTGTAACCAGACTTCAGAAAATCCAGATTTTTCTAATCAGTCATTTCTAGTAAGGTTGCATGGTTGTTTTTAAGTATAATATTTATGAGAATTAATGTTTAGGTTAAATATGTTTGAGTAATGAACTGACCCTATATGTCCTGATCATTTCCCTTTGTGTCCTTTTCTTATAATGATCATGGATTTATGTTAATTGTTAGTTTGAACAGAATCAAATATTAAAACGAAAGTTTAAGATGCTCGTGAATAAAACTGTGGTGAAAATAAGGTAAAGGTTGTTTACTGTGTATATCGTTCACATCAGTGTGGACAGTGATTATGACCAACTCGAGTTAATGCCAAACCACTATGATTTATGGAATAAACACTTAGAACGGGGTTCATTGCTGCAGCCATATTTTGGAAAGAGCTGTGAGAGGAGCCACTTAGGTCACCTTCAGTCCCGTGTTGTCTGAGCCAAAAAGAGTCTTCCTGGGCCTGCCTCGTTGCGGCATGGAGCTCTGCCTCTTCCTTGGAGACTTCATATTTTGGAGTCATTTGTACAGTTTGGTGTAGATCAGGGGTGGGCAATTCCAGGCCTCGAGGGCTGGTGTCCTGCAGGTTTTAGATCTCACCTTGGGTCAACACACCTGAATCACATGATTAGTTTGTTACCAGGCCTCTGGAGAACTTCGGGACATGTTGAGGAGCTAATTTAGCCGTTTAAATCAGGACACATCTAAAACCTGCAGGGACACCGGCCCTCGAGGCCTGGAGTTGCCCACCCCTGGTGTAGATGGTCAGCTGTGGTAAAATAATATATATTTGTACATCCTTTTATTATCTCACTCAATTTCAGATATTGTAGTGGGTAAAGAATGACTTACGTATGGCATGTGTGTGTCAGCATCACGTAACATGGGGTAATAGTCGACAATCTTCTGTGACATTGCTCTCATTTCGAGTTTGGAGGGGTATGTTACTTCTTTCCCCATGGGACTAGCACGGAGGATTGCAACCATGCTGGTGACTGTGTTCCTTACAAGTCTGCAACAGAGCTCCTTCGACATCTTACAGTCCTTTTCCTTTCCACTGTGGAGCAATGCAAAGTACTGACTGCGCACCATGTCCAACTCTAAATCTGTATACACCACATCCTCTGGTGGGTCTGGCATTTTCATATTTTTGTCAGCAGTGTAGGAAATGGGAGTGGAAGTGTGAGGCTGACATTGTGACACATCAAAGCCTGAGGGTTTACTCCCATTTTGATGGCAAGTGTTGGCATCTTGGTCAGTACTCTTAAACTATAACAGTTGTGGGATATAAACAAAAATACACAATTAGGCAAATAAATGCTAGACAATATGGACAGTAATCATCTTCTTAGTTGTATAACGTGTATTTACCTTTTGGCTGATGAAATCCCAAAACTTCTTTCTCCGGAAGAAATGTTCATGGTCTGGAAAAAGATCCTTTAGGTGATCCCGGGTAAAGCTTCTCAAAGTTTCCTCGTCAATATTCGCAGCTGTAAAAGAGAAAAACAACTTTAAATGTGATATTTATTTCTCTTTTCCTGGGTGTGGCTTATTACATATTGAGGTAATTTTTTGCCAATAAATATATTTTAGCAATAAGTATAATCACAGGATAAGATGTCAAACTTTTACACAGTTTATGTGTTAACTGTGAGTTTTATAAAATATTTGGAAATGCAGTATAGCTATTTTTGGCTGTCTTCAAGAATGATGTTCCAAGTCTATTTTGGCAAAAACTACAGAAGAGGATTAGGGTCACTGGGGGGGGAAAGTCAGAATTCTGACTTTTTTCTTAGAATTCTGAGGTGGGCACCTGTAGGCATCCAGCTTCAGTGACAGTGATGTGTCCACTTGTGCAGGTGGAGAACTAAATCATGAAATATGGTGGATATAAGTGATTATTTGCGCGGCCGAGGGGTCCCCGAAGATTTAATTAATGGAAGAGCAGAAGGTGAGTAAAAAAGCATTTGTACAGGGAAACAGTTATGGTTAGCTGTTAGCTTATACAGGAATGAACAGCTTGCCCCTCCCTTTCTTCCCTCCCCATCCTCAGCTGCCTCCCTATTCCCGCTCTACCAAACCCACCCACACACGCAGGGCTTGGGGTGCAGGTATGTCACCAGGGTGCAGGGGAGGCACTCCCCCTCTGTCCCCTTCTGGCCGCCTGTGCCTCAATTTTATTCTGCAACCTAGACATCCACATTACCCAGATAGCAAGGAGAAATTGAACAGATGTTGATTTTCCATCTGAACCATCAGAATCGTCAGGATTGAAATGTCAACACAAAACCAATGTTGAAACAACATTGAAAT
>NW_024582665.1:477800-484711 GCF_018398535.1 Haplochromis burtoni
CGTGAACTTTTTACCAAATATTTTCATCAAAGCTTCTCCATCACTGACAGGGATTGTTTGGATCTTCACACTCATCTCCACCAACCCTAAAAAATGAGTCTCACTTTGCTCATATAATGCCAGGAGTGTCTCCATATTCCACAAAAGTCTGTGCAAACATGTAACAGTATCCCATATTCATAGAAATATTATTGATATTATAACAAAAGCTGTCACCAACACAATTGTCCCAAGTGCTTTTTTATTAGTTATTGCAAATGCTTGATTGCAGTTCTTGCTAGATGACAAAACCACTTATTAGGTTTAGAAGGAAATGACTTTTTCTACATGAGGTAAAGTTGGAGAGCTGTTTCCCCAAACTAAATGAAATCATCATTTAAAAAACTACAATCTGTATTTACTCTGAACATCTGTGTTAACATAATTGGAAACATGTAAGTGTAACAAACATGTTAAAACATAAGAAATCAGGAAGGGGCATGTATAGGAATTTCTTTTACTTATGTATTAATCACATTATTTTATTGTATGATACCTTGGTGCCACTGGATTTTAACAAGGGTCTGTTATGCAGAAATAACAGATTGTGTACTTACCTCACTAAAATAAAGGCATTTGCAATTGCATAGATTAATATTCATGCTTCATGGAATTAGCTTCATAGATCATATTCATAGATGTAATATGCTTCACAGAACATGCCGTATTTCTCCAAATTATAGCCCAGACATATAATATTCAAAATTAATTTGGACCCCAGGTGTTTAAAAGAACCAGGTTGCTATATGTGGCCCGCTGAATAATTGGGAGACGTATGATTATGAAAACAATTATTAAGCACTGATGTTCTAACACTACCCAATACAATATTAAATCAATTCAAAAATATTTTACTTGATCCCACAAAACAAAACGCAGGTGCAGCAACAGTGGGTATTTTCACACACACTAGTGGGATACAGTAGTACTTTGTTTTATTTTTTAACATCTGCCGTTTCAATATTTTAGAAAAAGCTAGCATTGACTAATTTTTAAACTTAAAACAAGCAGTCAGACAGTCATGCACAGGCCTGGACTGGGACAACATTTCAGGCTGAGAGCTTTACCCCCCCTGCTTTTATTTTGGTGTGACACCCTGGGGAACTTCAGCTACTTTCTGTCAGAGACCGTTGGCAACACTGATGGTCTCATGAGACGCCCTCCCTCTCTCAGACACACTTGTCCCGCCCCGTGAGCGAGTATCTTAATCATCAGTAAGTAGGAGAGACTTTCTATCCAATCAGAGGTGAGGAAGGCGGGACCTGCCCCTACTTACTGATGAGTAAGATACTCTTTAACCACACATCAATAAATACAGTTAATAATTCAAACTCTCAGAGCAGTCTTTGTTTTTTATTGATCTTTATTTGGCTTTATTTGTTTTGCTGCTGAAAAATCTCCCTATAGCTGGAGTTCATGATGCTGCTGTGTCCCAGTGTTTCCCCGCAGTGCGAACAGCTGAGCGGATTATGAAGCAGATATGGGAGCAAAGTGGTATCTGCATGACAGAACAAGCGACTACTGCCGCGCACATTTTTAAATACGAGCAAACATGCTTCAGAGCTTTTTCAGAAAATTCTGGTGCTGCTAAAACAAAGGCGCCAGTTACAGCTGGGAGAAAGCTTTCAGTGAGCTCTCCGGGATGATGAGGAGCTACAGTGAAGATCAATGGGGAGACGCAGACGGATGCAACAGCTGCTTTTTAAGAGTTTTAAAACACGACTGTTGGGAATAATCTGCCCAACAGTCGTGTTTGATGGCAATGAGGCATGTTGTATAGAGCGCTTTGAGTACTCCGGGAGAGTAGAAAAGCGCTACATAAGAATCAGTCCATTTACCAGTGTTCATAGAATCTCAAAGACATACCGGATTTAAGTTTGTTTACCTGCTTTATGTGTTGACCCAGGAGCAGAGCCACCACAACTTAAGGATTGCCGCTCTCATTTCTCAAAAAAATAATAATTAAAAATCGTCTGACGTCCATTTTCTTTTCCATCAAGGCAGGAAAGTAGTTTGCAAAGACCGCGATTGTAATTATTGGGGGTGTCCAAATTCATGGGCTGCATCCTCCCGGGGACGCATTTGTAGACCGATTACGTCACAGCGACGCGCCGAAGGCTGACCAATGCGTCCTCCTTTTCCCCGAATTTGAAGGATGGGTCGGGTGTGTCCTTCGTGGCCCACCATATCCCAGAATTCATAGCGCGGCCCAGCCAAACTCCAGTTTCCGGCAATGGCGGCGCTACTAAGTTTTAAAATTACTCTTATTAATCTTTCTGGGTCACAAAATAAACTTTTAACATATTTTCAGGCGAGAAAGTAGCTGTGCTGTGCAAACTTCAAATATCTGCTCGGTTTATCAAAATATCGCATATTTGCAAAAGTGCTTTGACGTTTTCGGAGACGTCTGTTACCCAACAGCTCGATAGCAAGCCGGGAGCTCGAGGGTCACTAGAGCCGCCTCCCGGCACATCATTTTCAGATCACCGCGGACTTTCGCTGCTCGGGTTAAACGTAATATATAAGTCACTTAGACAAAATGTTATTGTTGGGCTTTGTTCAGTGTTTTTTTTGTTCGTGACTAAATCGGTTTGGCTGAGATTAAAGTTATTAGGTTAGAGTAGATAAAATAAAACTTTATTAATCCCCCGGGTGGTTTTCACACAGCTGAATAAACGTCAAACAGAAAACCGATTAAACAGAAGTGTGAGATGGTCAAGAATTTATGCCAGTGTCCTGTTATATTTTAGATAGCAAGGAGCAGATGACTGAGTTTATTAAACTCCACCGAGACAGCGGTGACGCTAATCAGAAGGCTAGACGGTCCAATTTCACAGCCATTTACTTCCGGCCTACCCGACCTTCTGAGGACCCGGCCCATGTAGACCGCGAAGGCCGGGTCCTCATGAGGATGCAGCCCACGAATTTGGACACGACTTTTATCTTGGACAACATTCACCTCTCTGACACGACCTTAAGAGAGTCCAGCTCCATCCCCACAAAATTACTGGCCTTGCGGATCAGTTTATTGAGTCTGTTAGTATCAGCAACCCTCAATCTACTCCCCCGGCATGCAACAGCATGGAGGATTGCACTGGCCACAACAGACTCCTAGAACTCGTAGAAATGCTCAACAGATTTATTTTCCCGAGTGGATCAATATGGCTTTTACCATACTGGTCCATGGGATTGTGTTTGTTTGGCTGTTATTATTTATTTATTTATTTATTTATTTATTTATTTATTTATTTATTTATTTATTTATTTATTTATTTATTACTTTTAAGTTATTACAATCAGAATGGACAGGATTGGGGGATGGGAAAGGGAAAGACAAAGAAAAGAGAACTTGGAAAAAACTTAACAGAAGGAGAAGGAAAAGAAAAATGGAGGGGAGAGAGAGAGAGAGAGAGAGAGAGAGAAAAAGGATACTAAAAATCAGTTTCATCATCTGCAGAAAAAAAACCCAAGCAAAAACAGAACAACACAGTAGGGAAACCACAGCAACAACCTAAGTAACAGTAAATAATAAATATTGAATGTTACTGAGCAGCATGCAATATTTATGATAATGCATGATATGTCTGAAAGGCAGCAGCCAACCAAGATAGTGTGTTTGTGAGGACGTAAGCCAGTACAAGCCTGAGCACCCCGCTTCGGACACAAAGAACCACCAACGCACTTGTGGGTGGGGGCATCAGCCACTGTCAGGAACATCTCTGCCTGAGATGTTCCGAGAGAGGTGGAGTCTAAGAGCTCCACATTATGTACAAAATTGGTTCCAGGGCATAAAAAATGTTGTGCATGACTCATTGGTTGATCCACACAATATTAATGAAAAACTTTGTTAAAGCAATGAATACGAGAGGTGAAGCCTTCCTGTACATGTAACAAATGTTTTCAGTCAGTAATAAGAAAATAAAGGAAGGTATTTTTGTTGGTCCGCAGATCTGATGGAGACAGAGAAAAGTCATTTAGACAGCATTCTACATGTACAGCATATACTGCTTTCAAGAATATTGTCAAATAATATTCTATGGAATTACAAGGGACCAAATTATGCTGGGCAAGTTGAAAGCATACGAACATACAAGTTGATGAACTGGAACATATCACTAAAGATGACTTTTTTTCACTCTCACTAATTGTCCCCAGCCAATCTGGGCAACAACAGTGACAACCCTGGAGAAACCAAGCTAGAGAAACACAACTAGAGGAAGTGGAGCCTGTCAGTGCATATTTTACAATCGATTTTTAAAAACATTATTTCCACTTTTCTCAGAAACTAGGCCTGATAGAACATGACACTTTCTGCAACACAATTAATACATTTACACAATTTGTGTAGTTTGTGTCTGTGTACACCTGTGTGCACACCTGTGTGGATCAGTACGCTTGTATTCAAAAGGTTTCTCCATGTAAGGATCTGCTAGAGGGTGTGGGGAATTATAACCCCGTCCCCCAGGGCATGAAGCAGGCAAGGAGGAGATCCAGGCCCCAGACATCCAGAGGCCCCCACAGTGCGGGAGCCCAAGGAGGACCATTGGAGGGTCAACCATGCCACCCTCCTGGGAAAAGCTGAGGAGAGCTCCAGACAAGGGGTCACCCAGCAGCCACGGAGCAGAAGCCAGAGGGGGCTGCAGTGACATGCCCACGGGCTCTGCCGGCAACCAGGTGCACCAGAGTGGACTGACAGGCCCTGTCAAGAAGCCACCAGCAGTGAGCCGGTATATACCTGAACGCCCAGCCCCGGACAACAAGAACCACCAATACGTCTGAGGGCATCAGCCACCGGCAGGGAGTGTGGTGAAGGGAGATAAGGATCCATAACTTGGGGAGCCTGAGATGTTCATGCATTCCCACCCTCATGCACACATATACAAATACTCAACCAACGTGGAGACAGACACAAATAGAAACTGTACACACAATCACACTCCCCAAACAAATTCTACACCCCAGGTCCAGGTACCCTCGCCCCCAGAGGGGGAAACCAAACCTAGACCCAGGAGGTGTTAACCTTTTCCCTGTGGTGGAAACAAGCAGATCGCCCCGGCTCAGCAGCAGCAGGGAGGATCCGCACACCAGACTCCAATGGGACAGCCAATGCCTGCTTCCAGCCCCTCCACCCCAATGGCTAACAGAAAATGGGGGTGTAAGAAGACCTCAAACCTCCCTCCGCCCGCTCATATGTAGTGTTGCTGCATGCTGTTCTAAAGTGCATTTGAAACACGCGAAGGCATGGTGCTTCCTGCCAGAGAGCAGCAGGTGTCAGCACGGGCCCTTCTGAGAACCCTCAGTGTCTACATTCATTTATTCACTGTGGCTCTCAGACGAGGCAGATGCATCTCTCACCCTCTCCTTCCCCTTATCTTCCCTGCTTGCTGCTTCTTTGTCCTTGTCTGGTCTTGTCTGACTCTAACCTTGAGAGAGCCTCTCATTCTCGCTCTTGTTCTCTAAAACCTAAAGAAGAACCATGGATTTGATCCGCTGGTCCCTTAATGCAATTGACACTCTCTTCTCGACGACAAGCCTGGGGTCGGGAGAACCCCAGTGTCCTGGAGGGACGTTCTCTGCTGGATACACGATGAACGGGTGGCAGAAGTAGCACGTCGTGTCCCTGGTGGGACTGTCTATTGAGGACATTGAAGACATCTACCTTTTTGGAACCATGATAACGGGGTTCTTGCTGATCAGAGCTGGCTCGGTCCTGGCTCATCGAAAATTTAAGAAAGCGCTGACTACTGTTCAAACCCCCACAAAGCTGGCTGCTATGATTGAAACTGTGGGAAGAACTGTGAGTAGACTGTTCTTACTGAACGCAATATGGGAAAGATCTTGGAGGAGCTCGGAACGGATGACACAACAGGAGACCAGTGATGGACATTAAGAACGACTGTAAAATTGATGCAGTTTGTTCATCCCAAAACAACATTTACAACATCTCTTGCGGCTACCCCCCACCCTGACGGCACCGACTGGACAACGGTTGAAGGTTGACGTCGAGGAGAACAACAATTTATCCTAGAGATACGAGAACAACCTGACTCTCTGCCCTATTCCTCAAGGTCACCTGCATAGGCTGCGGACTGTTGATTTTAGCCTAAGAGGCAAAAGGACACTCTCTAAGGCTGAACACAAGACACACACACACACACACACACACACACACACACACACACACACACACACAAACACACACACACATATACTGATACGCCCTCACCACTACCCTCCCCCACCTGAATCCAATGCCTCCCACTGGAATATTTGCCCATGTTGCTTGTCTGTGTTTTTTATTGTGTTATGGTGTCATGATATCTGTGCTTTCTTTATGTGCTATCTGGGGTCAGTTCCCCCGCTGACCTCAGTAGGCACCCCCGCTTTCTGGAACACACCAAGGCCAGGGGGCTGCTGCCGATCTGGGGCCCGCAGCAGCAGCCCCCTGACCGAGTTTAAAAAGCTCGGTGCTTTTCCTTGACATTTTGCCGTGATGTTTCAAAGAGCCGGAAAAGTAAATAGTAAGTAAATAGACAGAAACGAAGTAGGTTGAATCATCTTGTGTCCAGTCAGTGTCTGTGTATGCCCCGGCACCCATGCTGTCGCCTGCAGCTCCACCCTGGTCTGGCCCGGCCTCCGAGTCTTTGCCCTCGCCTGGCCCAGCCTCCGAGTCTTCGCCCTCGCCTGGCCCGGCCTCCGAGTCTTCAGCTCCGCCTGGCCCGGCTTCCGAGTCTTCAGCGCCACCTGGTCTGGCCTCCGAGTCTTCAGCTCCGCCTGGTCCGGCCTCCGAGTCTTCGCCTCCAGCTTCGCCTGCTCCTGCCTCTCTGTCTCTGCCTTCATCTGCGCCTGAGGTCTCCATGCCGTCTCGTCCT
>NW_024582665.1:484731-488278 GCF_018398535.1 Haplochromis burtoni
CGCCTTCAGCGTCGCCTGGTCCTGCCTCTCTCCGTCTAGCTTCATCTGCGCCTGAGGTCTCCATGCCGTCTCGTCCTCCACGTCCTGTCCGGCCTACTCGTCCTGCACGTCCTGCACGTCCTGTCCTGCACGTCCTGTCCTGCACTTCCTGTCCGGCCGCTTTCCAGGCTGATGACTGGACGTCGTTGCCGTTATGGACGGCCCCCTGAACTACGTCGGCGCCGGTGCCTCCCGCCCGGCTGGCCTCCTGACCTGCTTCGTCGCCGCCGGTGCCTCCCGCCTGCCCGGCCTCCTGAACTGTTTTCTGGGCTCTTGGGCCGTGAGCCTCCGGGCCGCCCCCCGAACTGCCTGGGTTTGGACTGTTGTGCCGTCAGCCTCTGGGCCGGCCCCTTGAACTTTTTGTGACCTGTTTTTCCTGGCCGCCTGCGCCTGTCGTGAGCCTGTTTTTGTTCTGTTGCTTTCCCGGCTCTAGTGTTTGCACTTTTTTTTGTTTCTGGCTCCTTGTGTTCGGTTTGTTTCGAGCCCTCCTTCCTGTTTTCCCCCACCGCCCACCCTGGTTGGGTTGTTTTTTGTTTTGGTGTCAGTTTGGGCTGTCTGGGAGCCAGCCCTTTAGGGGGGATACTGTTAGGATGCCTGGGTCGTCGACCCAGGGTTTTTGAGTTTATTATATTATTTATAATTTCTAATCTTTGGGTTTTTGTTAGAGTCATGTCTTAGGGTTTGTCTCTGTGTAATCCTTAGTTGCTGTCTCCCCTGTCCGCTATATCCCCGTGTCCAGTCAGTGTCTGTGTCTGCCCTGGTCCCACGTCTCTGTTCCCTCTGTTGTAGTGCCTGCATGTGAGTCTGTCTTTTGTTCAGTCTGTGTTATGTGTTTCCTGTTTTACTTTGAAGGTCTCTTTTTTATCTCAGTGTGTTCAGTTTACACTTCCTTGTCTCGTTAGTTCTGATTTGCCCCCAGCTGTGTTTCCCTCCTGTTGTCCATTCCCTGATTGCTCCCTCTATGTATTTAAGCCCTGTGTTTCAGTTTGTCATTGTCGCGATCTACTCTTATCTACCCTCATGTATGCTGTGTGTTTTGTTTTTCCCTGCCTACGTTAATGTTTGTACTTTGAGTTCAGCATTAAAGCTGTTTTTTGAGTTCACGTCTGTCTCCGGAGTCAGCACTCTTGGTCCTTTTCCTGCCTGCACACAGCCGTTTCATAACAGAACATAAGCGTTTCAGATGTCTCAGTGTGGAAAAACAACTGTTCGGAAATGATTGAAAACACTAGTGTGCACGCAGAGCGTTTTTAGACGAAAACGAGTATGAGTATGGAATGGGCACACTAAGTGGTCTTAGTTACAAGTGTGAAAACTCAAGCTCCTTTTCCAGAGGGCATTTCTGTAAAGGTCGGAGGTATGAGCCACTCCATCACCACGCCTTTTACTTCATAAAGTGAGTGTTGTCAAACTGTATAACACTGCATAACTAAAGGAATACATGCGTCCTCTACAGTGAAGGTCCTAGTTGAGTTTTCCTTCCCACTTTTCTATAGTAACAGAAAAATGCCATCAATATTAAAAGGTTGCGCCCATTATTGAATTTTAGGAAAGAAAGTTTAAAAAAATCTTTTTGTCTTTTTTCTGGTGACCATGCTTTTTTAAAAAAGCCAACAACCCAGAAACATAAGAGGTAGATGCTTTTTTGGTAGATGATGTTTAGCATTGTTGTTGAGCTTCTGTTTTTTATATCTTTTGAAGCGTCTCTTCATCTGAAATACTGCAGTACACAGCAGTGATGTAAAGCAAAGTCATATTAGGAAGGGTCAGCAAGAGAACGGAACATGGGTTTCTGCATGGGAAGGAGACGTTGTTAAAACAAAAGTACGTGTGTTCCTCTTATTGTTTCATCATTCAACATATCATCTGTTTTGTGCAGTTTGAAAAAACAGTTTCACATATTCATTCAGAACGCAAAACCACAAGAGTTTATTTCTAGTACAGGTACAGGATATCATCGAAAAACATCCTCATGTCAAAGAAAAGAATAAGTGTGTGTGTGTGTGTGTGTGTGTGTGTGTGTGTGTGTGTGTGTGTGTGTGTGTGTGTGAGAGAGAGAGAGAGAGAGAGAGAGAGAGGGAACATTGTAACCAGAGCAGGAAAACTGAGCCTGCTCTTTGCCTGTAAGCCACAGAATCACCATAAAGCTCTAGAAGGAAACAACTAAAAGAACTTCTGTCTGCAAGCACAGATCTTTAACAGGGATCCAGGATTCAGTCAAATATGTCAAATCTCAAAGAGTGTGCCTAAATCAGATGAAGTTTGAGCCCTACATTATTACTTGTTCTTAACGAATCATGCATGACAATATCCAAGTTTTTTTGCTTATAAATTTACCAGGTTACAGTTAATTTTATTTTGTTTGTGGAATATTACCCCCTGCTCTGTTTTATTGTTGTTTATTTTTAATAACAGTCTTAACGGGTCTTTACCTTACGAGATTAAGTGCCTTGAGGCGATTGTTGTCATGATGTAGAGCTATATACATTGAATTGAATTGAACCACTTTCAGTATATGAATCACAGCTGCCTTGTGTAGGGACTGAGCATGTGCAGCTCCCAACATGAGGACAGGACACCAATACTACTTTTACAGCATGAACTTTTCACTCTCTAGGGGTCATAGTACACTTACTGCATCTAACAATGCAAGCACCTCTTAGGAGTTTTCTTACACTTGATGATGGAGATACCCGATGGCACTCTAAGATCTTTTAAATACTCTTTATATTGTACATTGTGTATATAGTTTTATTATTTTTGACACATTGTGTTTAATAGAGGAGCAGGTGCAAGTATCTGCATCTATCTTCACTGTTAGACACTACTTGGGATTTTATTTCCGTGTTTTTTTGTGTGTGGTTTGTGGTGCCTTTGTTTAGGCATTTAGTCCCATTCTTTCGAGACAACATGCAAGATTTAAAATCTTTTCATTTATCAGTTGTTTGTCCTAGATAAGATCTCATTCTTGATTGGGTGTTGTGGGTCATGTGACTGTTCACAGGCAATTTAAGATGGCGCTGTTTAGTGTTTCACTGTCTGATGAAGAGCAGGTGTGCTTTGAACATCAATTCGTTTTCCTTCCAGTGTTTCGGCTCTGCACCAGATGAGGATGTGTGGGGATTTGTTTTTGTTCTCTATTAAATTGAATATTGTAATTTTGTACTGAAAGCCAGAGAGATTAGAAAACCTGAATCAACATGTCAACAAGAAAACAGAAGAAAGTCAAAGTTGGAGGTTAAGTTTACAATTCATTTTTACACTGGTGTTTGTTTGTTTTTTTAACCTTGACTAAATTTGCTAAAAACAAAGAGTGTTTACTTTGAACACATTTAAGCTGCTGCTAAAAGCAAATGAACATGAATGACAAGGCCCTGCATTGTCCTTCTTCTGACACAGCTACAATGTTTAATCGTTGCTGTGTGTGTCCACCCTCCACAAACTCGTTTATGTGGCAACACACAAACACACACACGCACACACACACACACACACACACACACACACA
>NW_024582665.1:490011-491091 GCF_018398535.1 Haplochromis burtoni
TGTACATTTATTTTACTTTCTCATCATGAATTGCCTATTACGACATAGGCGGTGCTAAGGCTAAGGCTAAGGCTACAGTGACTTTGACTCAGTGTTCATTCAGAGGGACGTGTTTTTTTGTGTGAAGCATTGAAGCATCAGAGTGTGCATGGACGCTCTCTGTCTGACTGATATATGTGCTTATGTACTGTGTGTGAACGCTCTTTTCACTTCGCCATAACTTTTGTGGGAGCGAGTTGTTTCCACACTTTTAAAATGGCGTCCCACGCAGACACGGGAAGTGAGGAAGATGGCTGCGACCCGGATGCTGAGGCGCCTGGCCTGACAAAGTACATCATCCCTCACTCTACACCTCTTTACCTCAACCTTGAAGTGGAAAACTTGGAAGCAGAGGTCGAGAAGCCCCGAGTTTGCTTACAGGATTGGCTGGAGCTACAAAAGAGCCTGCTGAAGTGTTTGGATCATGGAGCTACGGGAGAGCCGGGAGAGCGGCCATCTCCCCAACCCCGCCGGTGCCCCGTAATGACCGCTGGTTGGACGGGTACCAGGTGGACTAACCGTTATCATACGAACAAACTTGAGGTTGACTGAGGGTTGGTTTCATGCAAGATGTATGTAATGTAATTATTCTGTTCATAAATGGTGATTACTTATTCTGTTCCACTGAACCCTCGTCATCGCAGCCCATGAGAGCCTTTGGTTTTCTGTTGTACTGATTTGAGCAACCGCTTGTGTTGTATGTTTGACTGTTTCCCTTGTCTGGGACCATCTCCAGAGGATGACTAGCCAGTAACACTGCATGTTTTATATTGTTTGCTTCAAGAACTAACTTTGTTTTTTGACTGTACCAATGCTATAAGGGTGTATAACAATTCCTCCACAGCCTGCTTACTACCTGAAGTAGCTATGTATAGTGAAAGGGGGTAGCAGGAGAGGGGTCACCTGGGTCCGGCTCAGGACAGCCTTCTAATTGCTGGGGGGGTGATGTAACAACCCTTATTGTTTTATAGCACCACTAGGGGGGGAGTCTCCTAGGGGGTGTGTGAGTATAGCGTGGCAGCCATTACATGCTGCTCGTGT
>NW_024582665.1:491676-509514 GCF_018398535.1 Haplochromis burtoni
ATTCTCCCGGAAAAATCGGGAGGGTTGGCATGTATGGTTGTGGCAACATCACTAACCTTGTCAAACACCTCAGAGTAAATCATATCACAGAATATGAGGAGTGTATGTTGAGGCAAACTGAAGAGGAGGAGAGGGACGGGTACTGCTAGGGCGAGACAGACGTCTCTCACGGGGTCCTTTAGTGCTGCAGGCAGGCAACGTGTTCAAATAGGCACAACTTCAGTTTTTTTATTTCTATATGATGAACTCTACATTCTTAAGTGATAAGAACAAGTAATCTGATGTCCTGTGATCATTATGACGCTATAATTTGAGATACAATAAATAAAATAAGCTTTTGTACAAAGTATCGGTATCGGATCAGTATCGTCGATACCACCCTGAATATTACTTGGTATCGGATCGGAAAGGAAATCAGTGGTATCACACATCACTAGCCATAACTGTTCCAATGCATGAGTACTGTCACAGAGAATAAAGGTAGGAACACAAGATCAAAACTGCATTGTAGTTAGGAAAGTGTAAATGAATGTTAGAATGTGAAATGTGTGCTAGCACAAGCACTGCTTTCAGGTTTCCAAAAACCAAATGCAGATATGGTGACTATATGAGGATGTTTTGTTTTAAATATGTAGTATAGTATTAAATATGTTAAGCACCTAAATACTTAAAGCAGCAGTTCTTTTTTTCCTAAAGGAAGTAACGTATAATAAAGAAGAACGTTGAGTATTAAAGCCTGTGTAGACTTTATGTACTGTTGAAAACCCTGTTTTGGATCAGTGAAATTATTGCATAGATCTGTTATTGAGCCCACTGCAGAGAGAACCAAAACATTCTCATCCCAAAACGTAAGATACCGATGCTATGTGACAAATCATCAGTATGTTGTCCTTTCGGAAACATGAGAACCGTTTGGAATGAATCTAGACATGGCCTGTAAAATGGCCTGTATTTGTCTAGTGCTTTTCTAGTCCCTAAGGACCCCAAAGCGCTTTACACAACCAGTCATCCACCCATTCACACACTGGTGATGGCAGCTACATTGTAGCCACAGGCACCCTGGGGCGCACTGACAGAGGCAACATGTACATTTATTTTACTTTCTCATCATGAATTGCTTTGGAAAACACTATCTAATACGACTAAGGTTAGGGTTAGGTCTGGAATACATGGCTGAAATGTCTGTTACC
Organism: Haplochromis burtoni; assembly: GCF_018398535.1. NCBI lineage: Eukaryota > Metazoa > Chordata > Actinopteri > Cichliformes > Cichlidae > Haplochromis > Haplochromis burtoni. The sequence continues at coordinate 492,867 of NW_024582665.1, forward strand.
GCCAGGAGCGTCATTCTGTTGAATTCCACCCACAATCAGGCGCGCATCATAGTGACGTGGATGGTTACTTCTCGCGTTACTATGAAACACCTCGGGACGTGACAAATCATTGGTATGCTACGCGTTGGGAATGAGAACGGGCTTAATGAACTGCAGATCAGTCTGGTTCAAACTACAGAGTGGGCCATTATTATGGCTAAACTGTAATAAAATGGGAATGGTTGGTGATATTAAAGTCCTGTTTGTGGCACATTAGTATATGTGAGGGGGCAAACTCCTCAAGATGGGTGGTGACCATGGTGGCCATTTAGAAGTCGGCCATCTTGGATACAACTTTTGTTTTTTCAATAGGAAGCGGGCCATGTGACACATCAAACTTATTGGTAATGTCACAAGAAAAACAATGGTGTGCTTGGTTTCAACGTAACTTTATTCTTTCACGAGTTATTTACAAGTTTCTGACCACTTATAAAATGTGTTCAATGTGCTGCCCATTGTGTTGGATTGTCAATGCAACCCTCTTCTCCCACTCTTCACACACTGATAGCAACACCGCAGGAGAAATGCCAGCACAGGCCGTAGTTTAAGGTGCTGCACATCTCGTATCTTCACACAAAGATAAAAGTCTAAGATAAGATAACTCTTTATTGTCATTGCACAGTCATACATAGTACAGTAGTACAATGAAATTGGAAAACTGTCCTACGTCGGCACTACATATAACACAACACGACACGATATGACACATCACAACGCAACAAATAACACAACACAGTATACTAACTTAGTATAAAAAAGAAGAAGAATAAGTGTATGTGGGTCAGATCGGGAGACCTTGGGGGCCGTTCAACTGGCCCACGACGACCAATCCACTTTCCAGGAAACTGTTCATCTAGGAATGCTCGGACCTGGCACCCATAATGTGGTGGTGCACCATCTTGCTGGAAAAACTCAGGGAACGTGCCAGCTTCAGTGCATAAAGAGGGAAACACATCATCATGTAGCAATTTCAAATATCCAGTGGCCTTGAGGTTTCCATTGATGAAGAATGGACCCACTATCGTTGTTCCCCATATACCACACCAAATCATCACTTTTGTTGTTCCAACAGTCTTGGAGGGATCCATCCAATGTGGGTTAGTGTCAGACCAGTAGTGGTGGTTTTGTTTGTTAACTTCACCATTCACATAAAAGTTTGCCTCATCACTGAACAAAATCTTCTGCGTGAACTGAGGGTCCTGTTCTGATTTTTGTTTTGCCCATTCTGCAAATTCTGTGCACCGATCTGGGTCATCCTCGCTGAGATGCTGCAGTAGCTGGAGTTTGTAAGGGTGCCATTTCTGAGTAGCTAATATCACGAAACTTAGCAAGCAGTTTGCTAACTGTAGCATGGGAGATGGGTGGTCTCGTACGTGTCTTGCATTGAAATCTGCTGCAATGACCCGGTTACTGCGTTCACCAGATATCAACACAATTTCGATCCGCTCCTCACATGTTACCCTCTTCGACATGTCAATGGCTGTGAACAAAGAGAAACTTGTAAATAACTCATGAAAGAATAAAGAATAAAGTTGCGTTGAAACCAAGAACACCATAGACAAGGCAATTGTCTATGGTGTGAAGATACAAGATGTGCAGCACCTGAAACTACGGCCTGTGCTGGCATTTCTCCTGCGGTGTTGCTATCAGTGTGTGAAGAGTGGGAGAAGAGGGTTGCATCAATCAACACAATCCAACACAATGGGCAGCACATTGAACACATTTTATAAGTGGTCAGAAACTTGTAAATAACTCATGAAAGAATAAAGTTATGTTGAAACCAAGCACACCATTGTTTTTCGTGTGACATTACCAATAAGTTTGATGTGTCACATGGCCCGCTTCCTATTGAAAAACCAAAAGTTGTATCCAAGATGGCCGACTTCTAAATGGCCACCATGGTCAACACCCATCTTGAGGAGTTCGCCCACTCACATATGCTAATGTGCCACAAACAGGACTTTAATATCACCAACCATCACCAGCCATATAAATGGCCCACCCTGTACATCAGGTGCTTGTGAGCTCTACCTGTTTGTGTTCTTAACTGATGCTTGGCTGTCAGGATGAAAACAAAAATCCTTTTCAAAGGAATATCATGTGTTTGTGGTCAATATTTGTGTGAATCTCTCTCTACATATATATATGTGTGTGTGTGTGTGTGTGTGTGTGTGTGTGTGTGTGTGTGCGCGCGTGAGAGAGGGAGAGAGAGAGAGAGAGTGCAGATGACATAGCAGCATACAAGAATATAGAGGACTAAAGAAGTCCACCTTCGTTTGGCTGAATCAGCTGTGAGTAGCAGAATAGTAATCTATAGGACATGATGGAAATCAGTCTGATTCAGGAGGCCACAAAGGACGTGTACAAAAATCACAAAGTTATTATGATAAGGATATATTTATATATGTATACATACGGTACTCCCATATATTAAAAAGCATATTATGAATTATACAAAGAATTAACCATAAAAGTTCACAGTAGCAGTGGTTACACCACATAGGTATCCTAATTTGGATGTGAATAATGGTGTAACAACAAAACAATGGAAACAATAAATAAATCAGTTTAAATAAATACTTGTTCATGGTCATCCTTCCATGAGCTTCTTCCCATTAATCTTGTGATTAATGAATAGTAACATGATGTGTGAGCATGGTGTAGGACGTCATGATGAGCAGAAGTCAGACATCTTGTTATAGAGACAGAAAACTTGTGATGTCCTTCACAGAAGCAGTTGGCTTAACAAGTCAAAGCCCTGAAATGTCTCCATAAAAAAAGTCTGATTGAGGAAAATCAAGTGAGTCTGCTTTAGTATATGTAGGCTGTAACACTACACTGAATAGTGCAAACAAGAAAAGACAAAAAGTGTTTCTCGCTGCCCACTGACACTGTCGTGAAACTTAAAAACAGGTGTAAACCCTTCAGTAGGAGAACAATAAGACATAAATTGGTGAAAAAAAATAAATATCAAAACTTTATATCTGTGTAAAAAAGTAATCAGGTTATTAATTTTAACCAAGAGTCTGGCGAAAAAGGCATTGGAAAGTCCTGTCCACGATAGTTCCTTGACGTTTTTCAAAGATAAGTGCTTCTTTTATGGGCTCAGGAACAACACAGGTGTTTTGGATCCACGGGACAGGCTCTTCAGCAGAGCTCCTTGTTCTGAAGAGCCTGTTTCAGACCAACAGCTCCATACTCTCGGACCGGTCTGACATAGTCAGTATTGTCTCATTAAAATCTCTGGCCAGAAGACCCAAACCATTCACGTTGACACTGATGGGCCTAAGTAGAGTCCTGTATAGGAACTGGTACTGGTCCTGGGAAGGAAATGGACAGACAAGAAAAAAAAAAGGGAAGACAGCAATATTAATAATGTACCAAAATAATTTTGCTGCACTAGGCATATAAAGAAAAACGAAGTTGAAAATATGATAATACTTGTGATACATGTGTATTCCTTAAACTAGATAAGAAATACATACGTTGGCCAAAACATTGTGTTCTCTGTTGTGGTGCAACTTTATATACAGATCTGGGACAAATTCGACAGTAAGTGCAGTTATTTCTCATAGTCAGTATATTGGACGCAGGAGAATTCAGCTGACTTCTCTCATCCATGTTAGGGGAGTCTATAGACTTTGGTTCTATGTAGAATTGAAGAAGCCATGCTGGTTTAAAGTTGCAGTGTGTAAAATCTCCGATGTCATCAGATTGCACTTTGCAGTCAACTGAATTCTGTTTTATTCCCCTTGTATATTCAAATTAAAGCAGACGCTGTAGGACAAAAACTGTGTTCACTGCTCATCTGTACCAAGTATACGCTGTCAGTGTGCTGTTTACCTTAGCTATCAATGTGTTCACATCTATTTACTTTGGATGAGGCTGCAAAATGTTGTGAAATAAGTCAACGTAGATGCTGAAGATATCCTTAACTTTTCTGTCGGTAAGCACGGGTGTTTTCATCAGTCCTGCTAGCTGTTGTTACCAAAACCTTCTTTGAAGCAGATCTAACATTGTTACACTGGGAAGCATAGCAAAAAAAATCATTGCATGTCTAATGGGACTCCATCTTAGATGATAACACAGGTATGCTCCTTCATTTCTTGAGACTCTTACGGTGTGTTCACACCGAACGCGATAGAGGCAGGCAGAGCGTCAGGCTTACATGTAAAGTCAATGGAAAGGCGCGCTGACCCGCGATTGCGGCTCCCGCGAAAATTCGGAAGCAGATTTGCGTCGCAAAACGCCAAAACGCCTGAAACGCGCGTGAGTGTAGCGCGTTTCAGGCGTTTGACTCGCGAAAAAAACCACGCGCGTGAGTTTATGTGTTGCATTTTGTGCATACACGCGTTTCGCGTCCACCGCTCGAGTTGGAAAAATCTGAACTCCAGCGTCAAATCGCGCCGCGACAACCAATCAGGAGCCTGGTGACGTGGCTGTTACCTAGTTCAAAGGGGCAGATCCAGCCAAAGCCCTTTATTCTTCAATAGAAGGAAGGCTAATCAATGCCGTAGCAAACAACCCGGAGCCGTACGACACCAGCTGCTTTCTGGACCGAGACAGGAATATAAAGGACCGAAGCTGCACAAAAGCTAGCAAGCCACCGCTATTTTCCCACTGACGTACAAATACCGTTCTGCTTTTAGGCATGTTGTCATTTAAGAATATATTTTATTGTTTATTAATAAACAGCACACAGTGGTCCCGCTGTTCATCCGTCACTGCCTCTTTTTTTTTTTATTTTCTTTTTTTTGCACCGTACAGCATTGCATTCTGCAGCCTGATTGACAAATCTCCTGCGCTTGTCAATTTTATCATGTTTGGTTTTGATAACCATCACGTCCAATAGAAAAAACAGCACAAAAACACCCATAACTATGAGCCTCATTCGGAAATAGACACCTGCACCGCGAGGGAAAAAGGCGCACGAAAGTGGCAGGCAGATGAAGACAAACGCGGCATAATAATACTTTTACGTTTTGCAATCTACAAAGGTTTGCACTTTGAGAATCAATTGTGAGAACTGTGACCAATGTTCATGTGTGTGGGGAAAACAGTGTATAAAGTGCGTGACCAGGGGCTAGTTATTCTGAGAACCCCTGCTGCAATAAATGAGGGACCACTGTCTACTCTATGATTATTATATTCAACCTGTTAACATTTAATACTGTATTGATAGAACCAACTGATTCTGCAGCAGAGCATCCCCTGTTGCTTCTCCTGGCTCCCAGTCCCTGAGCTCCTGCTGCTGCACCCACAGGTATGTACAGCAAGCACTGATACCTTTTTAGTCGGTGGGATTCCTTGTGATCACCTTTACTAAATATCTACAACCAATCTGATTATATCCTGTTTTTGTTTTGTTTTTTTTCAATGTTGAAATTAAAATCTAGTAGCAGCCTTCTCATTTCTTTGTGTTTTGTGCTGTTTTACAGGCCCACAGGGGAGGACGGCTCCGAGGCAGATGAGGGACGGGTCCCAGGACGGTCCATCGGGGTGGAGCTGGCCACCTGGTGTCCCTGAAGAGGCCACACCAGTCTCCAATGGAGCATTTCCTCCTCAGCCTTGTTCCTGCTCTGGAGAGCAGCTGGTCCTTTTTATTCCTGTCTCTCTGTAAATACTTATATTTTATATATTTATGTTTAATGTTTTTCTGTTTGAGAATTTTAATATTATTTCAAATAAATTTTTATAATGACTAATGTCTCAGTTCTACTACACAGCAAATGTTGGCACACGACTTGACACATGTAGAATTTATTTCATATTATACTAATGACAAAATATACTGATACAGTGGGATGCAAAAGTTTGGGCAACCTTGTTAATAGACATTATTTTCCTGTATAAATCGTTGGTTGTTACAATAAAAAATGTCAGTTAAATATCATACAGGAGACACACAGTGATATTTGAGAAGTGAAAAGAAGTTTACTGGATTTACAGAAAGTGTGCAATAATTGTTTAAACAAAATCAAGCAGGTGCATAAATTTGGGCACCACAAAAAAGAAATGAAATAAATATTTAGTGTATATCAATGTGTGTGTCTCCTATATGATATATGGGGTGCCTTTGTCTGGACGTGCTTCCCATCCAGAGCTGCACAGCACAGAGGGAAGTTCCAGCGCTCCTGGAAATCCCTCTGTGATGGACCGCCAGTCTCCAGGTGAAGGCACAGCCATGAAGTCGTCCACTAGACAGTCCCAGATGGCCGTCGCTGCCTGGGGGGTGATCTGACACACCGACTCTGTAACTGAACGCTTGGTGCTGAAGGAGTCCGCGGTGACAAGGAACCTGGACAAAATTGTTCAAAATCAGTATTATGTGTACTGCAGTTACAAAATACATTATTCAAATTCCAAAATACTTTTGTGATGTCAGATTTAAATCACAAAACTTAAATCTTACATAAAACATTTTGTAATTATAAGGATAATTACAAAATGTATATTAGATAATATCTAAAACAGTTGTGTTTTATTTTAACTTTAATATATCATAATTTGATTGGTAGCAACTTTCACAACTACAGTGAGCCAGTCACTCATAATTCCTAAACATGTCAATCAGGTAGGAATGAAGTAAGACATTAATAGAAATAAAGAGTTGTGTGTTGACATGTAGCCCTTTCCTTGCTTAAATCATTAATATTTTTGAAAAATTAATCTGTGATAAGACCTAGCTTATCAAGATAGAACCATGTAACTAGAGATGAACCAAACTGTTCACAGTTTTATCTAACTCTGTTTTAATAAAGGATGGTGACCCCTGCTATAGAGTCTGACAGCTGCAGGGATTATACAAATATTCAACTATCCCAGAATCAAACCAGGTCTAAATAAAAAGGAGTGAGTATCACTACAAAGGTTAACTCAGTGGTCCTAATGCTACAGTTTGATATCAGCAAACACCGAGCGCATACATTGATGTGACACCACAGCCATGCTATCATTCAAACACTGATAACAGCATAAATCGTATTAAATCGGGGCTTGATGAGACCTTCTGAGTATCACTAGAAATATTATAAATAGTCGTCTCTGTACCACAGTTTGCTTTCAGTAAACACCGAGAGCATTCACTGTTAGCATAGCACATCCATGTTAGCAGTGTATAAATGGATGGTTTAGCATATTAGCACAGGTATCAATAAAGGACTACCGTATTAAATACTTTTACTAACCTCAGGCAGACGGACAGGTGCTCTGCAGGTGGGATTGAGCGCCTGTAATTGGTGTCTAGGCGGGCGATGCTGGGACCGACGCGGGACAGCAGGTCCTCAAACTGGCCGAGTGAATGACGGTGATAGCGCTGGAATCGGCCGTAATCCAGGCGCAGCTCCTGGAGCAAGTGGTGAAACTCACCAAACTGCTCACATCTCTGGAGGACCTGATGGACCCAGGTACGGCGAGGACGTCCTTTACGCGCTACTCTGCTCTCCACAGTAAATAGAGAAGGGAGACTCTCTCTTCAAGCGCTAGCTCGACACCTGCCATCTTGCAAAGATACCGGTCTGGCAAAACTTCCTCCCACATCCCTCCCACATTTCCGGTTCACGCGCGTTAAAATATGATATTTTGGGGCGCGATGGATTTTTCTTGGACACGCGTAGAGGTGCGAATGTGCACGCGTCAAGTTAGGGGCGTTTGGTGCTTTTTTCACGCGCCCATCGCGTTCGGTGTGAACACACCGTTAAAGGTTTAGACACAAATTAAAAATTTCTTCCATTGGAGAAAAAGCGATTAGGTCAAACAGTGATTCAGATCTCCGCGAATGTATTCAAGATGGTGGGGCAACACGGAGTCTTCCACAAACCAGCACCTACGCTTATGTATTTTTAATATAGTAATTGTAAGTTTATGAGATTGCATCAGTCAGTGATTTTCAGTAATCAGCCATAAACGCATACTAATCAGTGTTTTTTATTTATTTTTAGATTTCTATTTAATAAACTCAAAAAGTATATAACTATACAGTGGGAAAATAATTATTTGATAACTTGCTGACATTGTAGGGTTTGTTACGTAAACCCCTTTTCCACTAGTACCTACTCGCTGCAGTTTGCCATGTTTTCAGGGTTTTCTATTAGGTTATAGTACCTGGTACCAGGTAATAAAATAGTGCCAGCTCGGCTGGGATTCCAAAAAAATCTGAGCAGGTGCTAAAATGTGGTGTCATTAGTCTGCATGCAACCGATTGGCTGTTCAGCCACCTGTTCTAAAATAAATTAATTGTGACGTATCACATCCTTCGAAAGCTGAGTTCAATTTCTCTAGCCACACCCAGGCCTGATTATTACCACACATTTTCCCAATCAAGAAATCACTTAAATACGATCTGGCTGACTAAGTAGAGTAGACCAAAAGATCCTTAAAAGCATCATGCAACATCATGCTGCTAACCAAGGAAATTCAGGAACAAATGACAAACAAAGTAAATCTGAGATCTCAGTCTGGAAAAGGCCAAAGCCATTTCTAAAGCTGTGGGACTCCAGCAAACCACAGTGAGAGCTAGTGGTGTACCTTCCCAGACTTGGCCGGCCAACCAAAATTAACTCAAGACCTAGAAATAACTCATCCAAGAGGTCACAAAAGACCCCAGATCAACATCCTTCTATAAAAGTCTTCCAGAACTCCGGGCCTCACTTGCCTCAGTTAAGGTCGGTGTTCATGACTCCACCATAAGAAAGAGACTTGGAAAAATAGCCTGCATGGTCGAGTTCCAATACTGCTGACCAAAAGGAAGATGAAGGCTCATCTCGGTTTTTCCAGAAAACATCTTGATGATGTTAAGAAATAAATATGTATTCTTAATGCTTATTTTCTTATTATATTGTTTTATTTATTTTAATAATAGAGGCCTTTATAAACCAGGAGCAGCACTTTCAGTGGGGTTGCATCATTTATTTGACTCCTGATACCTGGCATCTTTTACCTTTCACCAGCTCATCAATATCAGGCTTCACATCCTGAGCGGCAGCTAACTTCAGGATGTGATTCGAGTGCCTGTGCGTGAGCCTTGAGCGCAGTTTTGTTTTATTTATGCTCATTACAGAGAAAACTTGCTCACAAAGATACGTGGTTCCGAACATGCTCAACAGTTTTGCAGCGAGGGCTGTCAAGTTGGGGTAACCTGGCAAGAGATTCTGATAGAATGTGTTCAAGCCAGCTGCGGCAAATTTGCCCTTCAAATCCGAGTCACACTGCAAGACTATTATTTCTAGTTGGATCCGGACGGGCAGATCAGAGGGATTCACAGTGAACGGCGAGCAAAAAACAATTTCTTCTCGTAAATCAAAGAAACGCCTCAGCACAGCACCTCAGCTCAACCATCTTTCCTCAGTGTGGTATGGCAGGCCATAGATGTGGTCTTTCTCTCTGAGAAGACTGTCAAACTGATGGTGATTGAGGCTTCTGGATAAAATTAACAGTTTGGATGACCACCTTCATGATGTTATCCATTTTCAGTGACTTGCAAAACAAAGCCTCCTGGTGCAAAATACAGTGAAAAGTCCAAAAATCATGTCCTGCATTTGCAGATTGGACTTTATCTCTGAACTTTTTTACAACGCCTGCTTTCTTCCCGATCATTGAGGGCGCACCATCTGTAGCCAGGCTGACAGCGCGGGACCGGTCCACTCCGACCCTGTCCTGCGCGCCGACGAGTGGGGTGAAAATATCAGCTGCGGTCGTTGTATCTGTTATCGGTACCAACTCCACGAACTCCTCGGTGACGGTCAATGTGTCATCAACTCCGCGGATGAAAATTGCCAGTTGTGCAACATCTGTAATGTCCGTGCCTTCATCAATTGCAAGTGAAAACACAATAAATGACTTTATTTTTGGCTTCAACTGTCTGTCCAAATCCACTGAAAGATCAGAAATCCTGTCGGCAACCGTGTTTCCTGTCAGGCTGATATTTGCAAAGACCTGGCGCTTTTCAGGGCACACAATCTCCGATGCCTTCATCATACATGTTTTTAAAAATTCACCCTCACTAAATGGTTTGGAAGCTAGTGCAATTTCGTTAGCAACGAGGTAGCCTAGCTTTCACTGCAGTGTCACTGATGTCTGCTGCTGTTTCTTCAAACCCGCCGACAGTTCATTCACCTTCACTCTTCTCTGCTGTCCTTGAAAGTTGTCATATTTGTCGGCATGAAGACTCACATAGTGGCGACGGAGGTTATATTCTTTCAGCACTGCAACATGCTGGGAACACACCAAACTTACAGCTTTCACTTCCGTGAATAAATAGGAGGATGACCATTTTTCTTGGAACACTCTGCACTCTGCATCCACTTTTCTCTTTTTTGACAGAGACATATTGGGGTAATGAGGGTGCCAAAGCACATCAGGTTTAAATTTCGCAGGCAAAACAAAGTAGCTCACAATTGCTATTGCGCCATCCTATGGACACAATTGGAAAAGCACTTTCTTTATTGAAAAATTGCTGCTCATTTTTATACTTTACAAAATCATCTCACGGGCCGGATTAAACCCGCTTGCGGGCCTGATCTGGCCCACTGGCCGTACGTTTGACACCCCTGAGCTAGACCATCATTTATTTTTCATGTAGAGGAGGTGGCTGAGGATTGCTCCATTCCATAATCAATATCCACATGCCAGTCTTGTCAATGCTTTCACTGAGGGTGAAGGCATATGTAGAATAGCAGTGGGGACAGAGCATGGTAAATCCCACACTTGATGCAATTTGCTGTAAGTTGGCCTCTAGTGTTGGTCAGATTTCTGATAAAGACTCTTAGAGTCCTGTTAATCTTGTGGAGTTGTAGACATCCAGGATCCACGTGTGGCATTGAGTCATAGGCCTTCTTGTAGGTAGTGCACAGGTTGGTCAGTCTGGTCTTACTGTCATGGGCAACTGCTCTATCTGTATCGGTGCTTTGTCCTTCTGTTATTCCTGCCAGTTCCTTTCTGTGCCCTACTTACAGTACGTATTTAACCATGTGCCTGTTCATCTTAGCCACTATGATGGCTTTTCAATTGATAACCGCATTTCACTTGTTCATCCTTATATGCAGCAGTTTCTACTTGTCTCCGTTGTTGTTAAAAGCACAATGGGACCGGTCCCCTATGGGGATCCTGAACACACACACACACACAAACATGTGTGTGTGTGTGTGTTTGTGTGTGTGTGTGTGTGTGTGTGTGTGTGTATGTGCGTGCGTGCGTGTGTGTGTGTGTATACTGAGGTAAAAACAGGATTTAAGGCTATTGTTCTGCTGAGGGTATGGGAAGACACCATCACATCAACGAGCCATCTACTGTAGAATCCTGGATGAGAACCTCCAACAGCTAGAAGACAGAAGATAGGTTGTGGATAGGTCTTTAAGCATCACACTGAGAACAAAAAAGTACATTAAGGTCATGGATTGGCCTCATCAGTCTCCAGACCTTAATCATGTACACTCTAAAAAGTAATTCAGAGGCTTAGTAACTATCACTATAAATATAAGTTAGATGAGCCTAATAAAATCTATGAATATCATTTTAGTAATTATTTGAGTTTGATGAGTTGAAATAAATGTCTAAAATGTTAACATATGTGTTTGTGTTAAATTCAGGTATTTATTTACATTTATCTCAGACAATAAATTTAGTATCTGGTTTACAGAATACCTTCTTTGCATGTACTTAATATTTTTGTTTAAAATTGAATCAAAACATTTGAGAAATATGTATCTATACTCATCAGTATCTTGTACTAAAATCATTAATTATTCAAATCAGTATTATTTATTGTCAGCAACTACAACTGAAAAGTGTAAGTAAAACACGATAACGTAGAGTAATTGAGTACCATGAGCCTTTTCCATTGTTTCGTTCATTTTGTTTTTTAAATACTCTGAGCTTTTGTGTTTGCTGTCCTGGTTTGACATCTATCCTTCAAGTATGTGAGGCTTTGAGCTAAAAGGGAAAAGGCTCTTGTCTTTTTAGTGCTTGTTTATTTCGAGTTATTTCCATGTTTATGAAAATTAAATTTCGTTTGGAAAAATGTTAATGTGGTCATTTTTCATACATGTATTATGAAACACACAACTACATATTAGTTTGTTTGGTTTTTCAGACTTAGACTACCAGTGAAATACAATAATTGGCTCAAGAGTAGGCAGTTCGTCTTGTAATCGGAAGGTTGCCAGTTGGAGCCCCGGCACCGACAGTCTCGGTCACCTATTGGTTGCCTACTGCCTACTGGTGGTGGTCAGAGGGCCCCAGGGCAGCTGTGGCTACAATGTAGCATGTCGTCAACAATGTGTGTGTGAATGACTAAATGATTCACACACACTTTCAGGATGACTGGATGTAGTGTAAAGTGCTTTGGGGTCCATAGGGACAAAGTCAAGCGCTATACAAACGCAGGCCATTTAACATATTTAATATTAAGTACAATTTTGATTACGTTCAGTTTACAATATTAAGTAAATGGAACAAAATTTTGGATCAACTGACCATCTATATTCAGTTACATTGACCAAGCATGTCAGTGTTATTTACTCAATTTTTTCATGTTTGTGTAACAACTACAATTATTGATTTCAACTTAATATGTTTAAGCTTTAGTTATGCAATTGATCAAGTATATTGAACAGATTTGACTAGTTTCCAACCTACTCAATATTTTTAAGTGTAAAAGTGTTGCCTCAAAATTTTTAAGTAAATGTCAGTTTCAGTTTTTAAAGTGTAGTAAATATGAGAAGGAAGCTGTTGCTTTGAGTTGCTGGTTGACAGTAATTTATTTTCCATAAAAATTAGAAATGGTTCATGTCAATATAAATGAGCATACTTAGAAATGTATTAACCTCACACCAGATAAGAATCAGCTACACCCTTTCCCTATTAGAATGAGAAATGTCTACCCATATCACTCATGGGAAGGGTTGCCGCTATAAAAATGATGGTCTTACCAAAAATAAATTATTTATTCTCAATGATCCCAACTAAACCGCCACAAGATTGGTTCAGATCTCTAGATTCATGTATGTCCAAATTCCTTTGGAAAAATAAACCCCCACGTATAAGCTTAAAAACACTACAAAAGACCAAGGATAAAGGAGGACTAGAACTGCCTAACTTTCAGCACTACTTCTTAGCCAACAGGCTTCAGTTTATCTCAGGATGGCTAAAACATACCCTCTTAGATGAACCTTGGCTAGATGTAGAACAAGCACTTTGCAATAATCTAGAGATCTCAGACCTACCATTTATCAGCTCAAACATCCAACGACATGAATGCTTTAAAAGCATCAACATCAGCTCTTCTCTGACAGCATGGTGGGAGTTTCTAAAATTGACGGCGTCTTCATTAATCCCATGCAAACGTACACCTATCTGGAACAACCCTGACATATTACAAAACAATAATATGATAAACTTTTCAGATTGGAGTGGTAAAGGAATCAAATATTTAGAACATATACTAGAAGGAACAGAATTTATTTCATTTGACAGGACTAGTTACACAATATGGGATCAACAAGAAAAGATTTTTAGAATATCAACAAATTAAATCCATAGTAAAAAAGAAATTTAAACCGGGTCAAGTTGAACTACAAACACCACCAAGTGTGGTTCAATTTCTTACTCTTAAAACCCCCCAAATTACTATCCAAAATATACAGAATGCTTTCTAAAACAGATGAATCAATATCACTTCCTATTGCAAAATGGGAAGCGGATTTATCAGTTAACTTAGACCTAAACTTCTGGTCTCAGATTTGCTTAAAAACCTTTCATCTAATTAGAAATCCCAGTCTTCAATTAATTCAATACAAAATATTACATAGAGTGCACTATACAGGTCATCGGATGTTCAAGATGGGCTTTACGTCTACCAACAACTGCTCACACTGCCAAACCAATTCACCGGACAATTATATCCACGCTCTTTGGTTCTGTCCACCAGTTCAGAAGTTTTGCGCGATCTGGAGCTTCAGTTCTGAAATGACATGCTCCATTCCCCTAGTGGGTGGGGGTCATAGTTTGGTCCCGCCTTCACTGTTGTGATTGGTGTGGGGGTAGGGACAGGCTAGGCGTCGGGTTCCCCGGCATCTCCTGGCCCGCTCCCCAACCCGGGGTAGCGGTCATGTCCGGTTAGGGGCTCTGTTGGCTCTCCGGTGACTGTTTCCTCGCGGCTGCGTGCAGCGGGGCTAGGGGAGGGTCTGTGCTGACGGACGTGGGTTACTGACCTGGTAGCCTGGCTGCCCCTGGGTGGGTCCGGGATGGGCGTGAGGTTCTGGGGGCGCTCCGTCTCTGGGCTGGGGCCCGGGCCGGGCCTCGGGGGCTTGGGTCCTGGTTGGTGTGTTGCCGGGGTTGTGGGCGGGTGGGTGCATGGGGGCCCAGCCCTGGACGCAGGGTGCCGCCGGTGCATCGAGCCACCTGGGGGGCTCTTCAACTGGTGGGGAAGATTGTCACATCTTGCAGGAGCTTTCCTCTCCTCAGGGTACTCTCTGCAGGAGGGGGAGAACAGGAGAGGTGGAGGAAGATCTCAGCCTGGGTCGTTCTATTGTCTCATGTAGTCTGGAAGAATGAGTGGATGGTGGGGTGGGTGCAGTTTTCTCTGTGGTGGGGTTGGGTGGACTGTCCTGGGCTCTGTGGGGCCGGGGGCGCTGCTGCGCTGGGCCCCGGTCTGGATGGGCCTGGGCCCCCTTTCCCTGGCGGGTCGCGGAGTATGGGAGTGCCTACTGGGGTCAGCGGGGGAGCTGGCCCCAGGGAGGGTACTGCCCCTCCCTTCCTTCCCTCCCCATCTCCAGCTGCCTCCCTCTTCCCGCTCCACTTCACAACCACCCACACATGCAGGGCCTTGGAGTAGGGGTATGTCACCAGGGTGCAGAGGAGGCTACCCCCCCCCTGTCCCCTTCTGGCTGCCTCTGCCTCAATTTTATCCCACAACTTAGACATTCACATTACTTCACACTCTCATTACACATACATATAGGATCTTGGGGGTGGGCACGATACACGGAATCCAAAGTACCATCAGGGTGTACACCCCACCCCTGGCGTCGTTGCCCACCTCTCAATGTTAAATACACGTAGACATTGAGGGCCTAGCAGGAGGGACCATGCGCTTACCTGCTGCTCTCTGGCAGGTAGCTCCATGCCCTCCTGGGTTTTAAATGCACCTTAGAACACACATGCATCAACACTACAATGAGCGGGTGGAGGGAGGTTTGGAGTCTTCTCTCACCCCCATTCTCTGCGACCTGCTGGAGCGGGGGGGCTAGGAGGAGGAGTTGGCCGTCCGACTGCGGTCTGGAGTGTGGGGCCTCCCTGCTGCTGCGGAGTCGGGGCGGTCTGCCTCTCCCCACCGCAGGGAAAAGGGTAACACCACCTGGGTCTGGGTGCAGTTCCCCCCTCCAGGGGCAAGGGTACCTAGACCCGGTTGAGAGTACGCTTGGGGAGTGTGATCGTGTGTACAGCGTCTCTTTATGTCTGTCTCCACGTTGGTTGAGTGTGGAGTAAGTGTATATGAGAGCATGAGGGTGGGAATGGATGTTTGTATATGTGTGTGCCTGTATTTCTGTGTCTATATGTCAGGTTGGGTGTCAGGCGCCACCTCTCTGGGGACATCTTAGGCCCTCCAAGGTATGGAGGCCTATCTCCCCCTACCACCACTTCCCCTGCCAGTGGCGGACTCCCTCAGACATCGGTGCGTTGGTGGTTCTTTGTGTCCGGGGATGGGCGTCCAGGTACACACCGGCTCACTCCTTGGCGGCCGCTTATCGGGGCCTGGAGCCTGGGGCTCGCTCGGGCCACTTCGGAGGTGGGGTGCCCCCGGCCTCTCGGCCTGGGGCTCGGTCACTCAGGCACGGCTGGCTGCCGGCGGAGCTCACGGGCGCGTCACTGCAACTCCCCCTGGCTTCTGCTCCGCGGCTGCTGAGTGAGCCCTCATCTGGGACTCTCCTCAGCTCTTTCTGGGACAGTGGCGCGGCTGCCCCTCTGTTGGTCTTCCTTGGTCTCTTGTGTTCTGGGGGCCTCTGGATGTCTGGAGTTTTGATCTCCTCCATACCTGCTTCATGCCCTGGAGGACGGGGCTGTGGCCCCCCCACACCCTCTAGCAGATCATTACATGAAGGAACCTTTTAAAAAAACAAGCGCGTCCATGCTCACAGGTGTACACACGGGTGATCACACCCACAAACTACACCCTTTTTGGCTCCTACCTCAAAGCACACTGTGTTGTGTTGATCTTATGTGCTGCACAATAATGTTTAATATTTAGTATTTACTGTCATATTCCCATATATCATTGTGATGTTGTTTATTCTATTACTCTTGTTCTCTTCTGCTTGTTTTCTTTTTTCTTTCTCAGCAGGTGATCCAGGTGACTGATATATGCATTTTTTTTTTTCTTTCTGCCTCGTTCTGTTGGTTTTTGTCTTTTGCCCTTCTCCCCCGTCCCTCTTCTCAGCTGTTTCTCTTTCCCTCTTTCTTTCTCCCCTTCTTTCCCCCAGTCAAGTCTGTCCCGATATTCAGTAAGTGAAAATAAAATAAACAATAAAAGGTGAATCAAATGGACCATTACGGCAAGGCTGGGATGGTCAGTTTGGTAAAGTAAATCCGTTGGGCATCTTTCTTTGCCTTTAGA
>NW_024582665.1:519339-520701 GCF_018398535.1 Haplochromis burtoni
CAACAATTCTGATGGCAAAAGAGCCAAACGGGACAGGCAAAAAAAAAAAAAAAGAAAAGAAATGGGATCAAATATCCCCCGCTGTATCTTTAAAAAACTGAGCCGCAGATCGCTATACTCAAATGACTGGTTCTGAAAATCTTAGAAAATTATTTGGAGGTGCCCTCACCATTAATCAGTGCATGAGGATATTTTGGAAGTCTTACCCAAGGGAGTTTGAAATGGAAATGTACCTTTATGAAAAGTATGTAGCGGATAAACAGCATGCAAATTACATGCTCTGATTTTTTGGGCACATTTTTTAAATCTCTCAGATTACACCTTTTAGACACACAATGTCTGTAAAGACTTCTGGCCTCATAAGTTTGATCATCTTGGGCACTTGATAGACCTTGATGGCGCCGTTGTAAGGCAGACAGGGTTGTAAGGGCACACAGCGTACCAGCTGACAATGTTCACACATATACACACACATACAGTCATAGTTCTTGTTTAGTACTTTGTACAATATTATCAAAATGGCCAAAAAAGTCTGATAAGTAACAATTTCTCTTCCACTGGTCCGTCCCCTAAAAAGCAGCACTATCAAAAACTTTTAATCGCAGAAACCTTTTTCAAGGGACCAAAAAGGTCTTTGAGATTATTACTGAGTGCACAGATTCCACTGTATCCTGCAAAACCATGAAAAATTTTAAAAGAATAATTACATTTTTAAAAAAAATCACAAAATAAAACAAACAAACAAACAACAAAAAAACTACAAACACGTGACCAATCAGAATTGTCTGAAACTGAAAGTGTCTCCACAGGAAAGTTCATGAACTAGTACCATTACTGCTGCAAGGAACCTTTTAGCTGTACTGTCAAATATGTAAGTGTAGTAATAAGCATAAGGATGTCATGTTTAACCTGAATGTCACAAACATTAATGATCAAGTCAAAATGAGATGTATTTTGTGTGCAGACTGATTTTGTTTGTTTCATTGCTTTACTTCAATGTTTCAACACAGGAAATGAAAATGAGCAGAGTAGACAACAAAGCCACAATAGCTGCATGTTGTGTGATCCAGCCACTTTGTCACTTTTTTGTGGTTGAGATAATGTAGTGCTTTTAAATATAGCTGCTCTTTATATGTTCACTGAAACACATCCAACAATATAAATGGCCAGTGTGCTCTACAGGCTTTCTTTGAATTAGCTGGCCTTACAGAGCCATAACCAGTTTGAGATAATTACTTTTTCTCTTAATGAAGCACTGGTGGAGGCAGCTACAGTTGTAGCCACAGCTGCCCTGGGGCAGACTGACAGAAGCCAGGCTGCCATATCGCGCCATCGGCCCCTCTGGCCAACACCAGTAGGCGG
>NW_024582665.1:520721-529156 GCF_018398535.1 Haplochromis burtoni
TTTCAAGGCACCCAAAGCGCTTTACAATACCACTATTCATTCACTCTCACATTCACACACTGGTGGAGGCAGCTACAGTTGTAGCCACAGCTGCCCTGGGGCAGACTGACAGAAGCGAGGCTGCCATATCGCACCATCGGCCCCTCTGGCCAACACCAGTAGGCGGAAGGGTAAAGTGTCTTGCCCAAGGACACAACGACCAGGACAGAGAGCCCAGGGATCAAACCGGCGACCTGCTGGTTACAGATGCGCTTCCCAACCCCCCGAGCCACGGTTGCCAGCAACCATAATCAATTGTGTTCCAGGGGCGAGAGCAGGCGACAAGCAACACTCACGTTTGATGATACAAGTGACTGTGGTGTGCTTTGGGTCTGTGTGTTAAGCTCCAAGAAAAATAAAAATCGAATCAAATTGAATTCTGTGCTGAAGAGTCCATTTGCTATTGAGTGCATTGACTTAGTTCTTGATTAGTGCCTTCTGCTTCTCAGAGAGCGTTTCAGCATCTGGAATAGTATCCTATAAAACTGCTCCACTTGCCCATTCCTTTGGGGATGGTAGAGAATAGTCCTGGATCCAGCAACTCCACAGTAGTTTTTCAGTTGTACAAGCAACATGTTTTCAAATTCAACACCGTGTTTATGATGTATTCATGCTGTCATTAAGGATTTTGATTGCAGCTGTATAACCTGTTTTGGAAGTTGTAGCATACACCTGAAGTGTGTAAAACAGTGACAACAAGGATGTATTCATAACTGTCTTGCATTTGTTGTGGTGTAGGAAATCACTTGATAGAAGTCTCAGTGGTTAAGTAGTGACAATATTAGTCAGTGGTGCACTGCTGTAATGAGATGGATCTTGAGTTTTATGCAGACAGACCGTCTTTATTACATAATCATCTACTTCTCGTTGCATATGCGGCCAGTAGAACTGGTAGAACCGATAACATTCATTTCAACACCTTGATGGCCCCATTCATCATGTATCTCCTTTAGTTTTGTACTTTCGTGTTTTTCTGGTAAGACCAGCTGTTTTTGGTTGGCTGTTTCTTTGTGCAAGAAGATTCTCATCCATCTTCAATTTGTTGTCTTAGATATTACCTGTGAGTTGAAGTGCTTTAGTTCTGAACTTGATGGTTTTTCTTGTGTTAGGTTACACCAAATCAGATCACTTCTTTGTTCCTGGTTGATCTGGCTTTTTGTCAGTGGTATGATGGAAACATCTGTGGCCATGGCTGCACAGTTAGCTGAGACCATGGACACGACACACTGGATTCATTCTTTCCACTGTCTATGTAGCTGCTCCAATCACATTACATGTAATTTCCTCCATGAACCCTTTCATCGTGTCTACACCATGCTGGAAAGACTGTCTACAACCACATTTTCCTTCACATTTTAATCGTGAAGTGGAAATCTGCCAGTTCTGCTACCCATCGTCACCCTGTTGTATTCAGTTTGGCATGTAGGTAAGTCGATAATTATAGGTGTACACTGTGAAGAATGTTGCATAATAGAGGTAATTGCAGAATTTTTCTGTGATCACCCATCTGAGAGCTAGAAACTCTGAATGCAAATGGTAATTCTTCTCAACTGCAGTTAAAGTACGAGAAATGCAAGAAATTGCACAAAGCAACATTTCACGGTGAATGGCTGTGAAAATTTTGGAAAGCCTATAACAGGAGGCTGAGTTAAACAGTCTATCAACTGCTCTACCACTGACTGGTGCATGTCACTACACTAAATATGTGTACTTGAAGGGACAACTACTGTTGTTTTATTTTATCTGCCACTTTAATCTTTTGTTTCGCTGGGTCTCAATGTCTGCAGGTCCACTGAGCAGGTCATACAGAGAATTGGCGATTCCATCAAAATCCTGTATTGTTTGTAATAACTTAACAGTCCCATCATTGCTCTTAATTCACCAACAGTACCTGGCTGTTTGTCTTTCAAAGAAGTCATAGCAGTGCTATCTGTGGGGTTTATCCTGCTTCCTTCTGCTGACACAATCCCGCCAAGTTACCTTGCTTCTGCTCTAAACAGATTGCACTTCCTTGCTTTTAGTTTGATTCCATTCTCCCTAACTCTTTGCAGCACTGTCGTGACATCCTACAGACTACCAGAGAGGAGTATGATGAGGTGGATTTTTCCATCGACCCTTGAGCTCAGAAGTCCTGCAGGTAGTTTTTCATCTCAGCACTGTAGCCACGTGCACGTCTGCATCACTGTAGCCACGCGCACGTCTGCATGGGTGTGGGGTGGGAAGATGGCGCCGGTGTGCATGGCTGACCGTCTCCGACCACGTCTTCGCCTTGGCGTTGTACTTCTCGTTGTTTTATCTTTGGTTTTATGTTCCCTAGGTGATTGTACACTAATAACTTATGACAGAGACACGCTCCTGAATCTTCGGTTTTCCTGTTCTCAACGACCTGACTGCCTTGGGACCGCCGGTGCCGCTATCCCCCTGATGCCTGTCTCCCCTACCTATGTGACCTATACCATACCTCTTCCCATGCTCCGTCAGGAACACCGACACTCACGAAACAGGAAAAAAAAAAAGGATAAGGAGGACAAGCGGCAGTCCGTGTCCCTAACGCGTTCAAGCTATATATCAAGAGAGCCATGGCTATTGGACTTCCCTTCTACAGGCCGTGAGCTTTCCCGTTTCTTCCACTATCTCAGCAGCCACTCTGCGGCTAGACTGCTAACCCACCGTTGGATTTGCTCCGTCGGCCTTCAAACCTACCCTGCTCGCCCAGTGGCTTACCACTCTGCCCGATTTTGGATAACACCGCCTGGCCGCGGTGTTCAACATAACAACCTTTGCTCCTTGCGACGGGCTACTACAAAGGTCCTGGCCCCCCGGATTCGGTTGGCCTTATTTAATGTCAGGTCTCTTTCAAATAAGGCCTTCCTCCTAAATGACTTTTTTCTCACCTCGGGACTGGATGTCCTATTTCTAACGGAGACCTGGACTTCTCCGGGTGAGTTCATCCCCTTCTCTGAGCTTCTACCTCCTGACTGTGCCTTCTTTAGCTCACCTAGGCTAACTGGTAGAGGTGGTGGCTTAGCCTCGGTTTTCAAAAATAAACATGATGCACGGCTGCTATCCTCTCCAACCTATTCCAGTTTTGAAGTTCAGCTATTGGAACTGACGGGCTCTCGGACCACTTTGTGTGTCGTGGTTTATCGTCCGCCTAAATATCATAAGATGTTTATCTCTGAATTTGCTGATTTTTTGGGATCCGTTCTTTTTAAATATGATTCTGTTATTGTTTCTGGAGATTTTAACATTCATGTCTGCTGTATGAATGACCAATTGGCTAAAGATTTTCTTGTGCTGACTGATTCTTTTAATCTTATTCAGTGGGTGAATGAGCCTACCCATGTTCAAGGCCACACCCTTGATTTGGTTTTTTCATTCAATGTGGACATTTGCATTAAGGAAATTAGGAATACTGGTCTCTCTGATCATTCCCCGGTCATTTTTGATGTAGACCTGGGTGATACTGGACAATACCTAAACTCTCCTCTTTATCCTACGCGCACTATTAATGCCAATACTGTGGTCAACTTTACTACGTCTTTTGTTAACTCCCCATTTAGTATGCTGGATTGTTCTTCCCCACACACACTTGAGAACTCTACTAATACTCTTTTAACTACCTGTTCCTCGATTCTTAACATTGTTGCACCCATCAAAATGAAACGCCCTAGAACTTTCTCACAATGCTGGTTAAATGATTCTGTTCGTGTCCTTCGACGTATATGGCGGCGTGATGAGAGGAAGTGGAGGAGGGATAGACTTCAGTCTTCTTATGATATTTTACGTATTAGCCGCTCGAAGTTCCAAACTGCTGCCAGAACGGCTAAAGCGGCTTTTCTCTCTAAAATTATCACCACTAATGGTGATAATCCACGAATTCTATTTAAAATTTTTAACTCTGTGGTGAATCCCCGTCCCTCTATGCCACTGCTGTCTTCCCCGGGTCTTTGTGGAAAATTCTCAAACTATTTTTTAGATAAAGTTTTATCCCTTAGATCTACTCTTCCTCTGGTGACTGATTGTATGTCTACCCCTGATTGTTCAGCCACTTTTTATCAATTCGAACCCGTTTCTCTCTCCACTCTGAAGCGTCTAATTGATAAATTGAACAATACTAACTGTGTACATGATGCTCTCCCATCCCGTATTGTTAAGGATTGTTTCAGTGTAATTGGACCTTGTTTATTGTCCATATTGAACTTCTCCTTGCTTTCTGGCTATGTACCTTCAGCTCTCAAGCATGCCATAATCCAACCTGTTCTAAAAAAAAGGAACCTTGAACTTAGTGATTTTGCCAATTTTAGGCCAATTTCTAAGCTTCCCTTTCTGGCTAAAATACTTGAGAAGGTGGTTCTGCTCCAACTGCAGACCTACCTTGATGAGAATAATATAAATGATAAATTTCAATCGGCCTTTAAACAACATCACAGCACAGAATCAGCATTGCTTCGTGTTTTCAATGATCTCCTACTAATGGTTGACAACGGACGCCCCTCAGTCTTAGTGCTATTGGATCTATCATCGGCATTTGACTTGGTTGACCATAATGTCTTATTAGCGAGACTTGAGCACACTGTAGGCATCAAGGGCACTGCCCTGGATTGGTTTAAATCCTATCTCTCCAATCGGCTCTCTACGGTACATCTGGCTATATCCTCTTCCTCGGCTGTACCTGTTTGCTGTGGTGTCCCCCAGGGATCTGTGCTGGGCCCTACCCTCTTCTCATTATACTTGCTTCCTTTAAGTGCCATCTTTGTTTTGACATTCCCGCTGTTTATATCGTCCACAGGCACAACCATCTGCAGCTGACCCTGACCACACAGTGTTGTCCCTCAGGCGCAGACCCATGTTATTATCATCCACAGGAACATTCGTAGAGTGGAGGAAAAAAAAAGAAGAAAAAGGACCGTCAGGACCGCAGCTACACCAGTTTCTCATTAGGACTGCAGAGCTGCAGAAGGAAGTGTACACACAAATCCCTCATCCTGGCTCGGCGCTTGGTCGGTTAAATAAAACAAAGGCAAATTGCAAGCCCGTGCTGGGATGGGTCTGCTGATAAAGATCTGTTAATGGCACATTTCCACAGGACAGACTGGTTGGAAGACGGGGGTTGGAGAGGAACGGAAGAAAAAGAGAGTTTAATTGATTTCAGAGACAGCCCAAGTTTCCCAAAACTGTGCAGCACCTCCAATTGAAACATGCTCATCTGCAGCAGGTTTCTTAGCATGGAATTTAGGGAATGGGGCAAATTCCAGTAAGAGGCTTCAGACTACCTCCCCATTCCCTCATCAGCCCATCTTGCAGAGGTGCAGACAGAGTTGCACTGGCACAGCCCCAAGTTGATGATCCTGAGGATACTGATCTACAAGAACATGAAAAAGTCTGGAATGGAAAGAGTTTTTTTTTTAGAGTAAATTCCACTGCCAACAAGGTACCACAAGTTTAAGTAAAATACAAAACAATCTTTGCCTGCAAATGCTGATAGCGCGAGCTTGGCTGTAAATCTGGTTATCTGGCTTTTTGCAGTCTTTAACAAGTCTTTAAAAAAAGTAATGTATTATATGTAAAGTGTCACCCAGAAGTGCAGCTGACCTCATTTCGGTAATGTATTCTTTTTGTGGTGGAACAAAGCTGTTGATGGTATTTTAGTGAAGCAATATGACCCTGCACTGAATTCCACTGGTGCACATTAAATTACAGCCTAGTGCCCCTGAAAGCTGCGGAGGATTGCAGTTGAAGATGTACAGCCTCTGTTATGAGGGAAACAGACTATCCACTGGGTCGGCACTTTGCGAATGGTTCCCATTGCCAAGAAATGACAGGATAAAGCTGGAAAGAGATTATATACAGCAAGCAAAGAATTTATGCATATAGCTTCCATCCAAAATCTTTCAACCATGGAAATTCTCAAGCTTGTTCGGGTAGTGTAAAGATGGGGGAATGTTCATCACTTTCTCTCTGGAAATTGAAATTATGCGATACCACTGTGTACAGTATATCTATACATGACAACTGCCACCAGCATAGTGTCAGTCTTCTCAAGTTCTTTCAACAAGAGGATAACTGCAGGCTTATGCAGGGTGAGATATCCCTCAGGACGGGTGCAGTCTGGAAGGCTGAAAGAGCAGAGTGTCAAAAAGCCACCAACAATGAAACCAGACACCAGAGCCGGTGTACTAGTTCGCATTGGACAAGGTCTGAAAATTCAGACAGAAAGTGTGATGGAGCAAATCCAGCACATCAGGAATCCTCAGTGAAGACAGAGGGGAAAAGGAAGGAAGGGAGACATTATGGAGACTAAATTAAAGCAGGGCAGAGTGAAAGCAGAGCTCCTCTTATGTCCCTTATCTGGGTAGCATAAGGAATCTTAATAGTAGTGCAGGTTGTGTGCTCTGTGCTATCTCACAGGCGACAGAAGACTGGACGAGGGAATGCAGCATGCCCAATGGAGCCTCAGTCCACCCCTGGGAATTAATAGCAGAGGGATTGTAATGTCTGGGATAAGAATGAAAGGCTGAGGAAGGATACAGAGATGGGGAGGAAAAAAGCAACGGAAACTAGCTAACATCATGGTCTGATCATCTGACAACGTATGCCTTGACCATAACATTTAACAGGGAAACTTAGCCACACAAACCTACATGTGCAGGTCGCCAGCCAAAATGTGGGAAAAGAGAGCTAATGCTTTAACCTTAAATCTCTCTGCTGGTGTGGCACCGTGTTTGTCTTTCCTCCAGCGCTCCTAGCTGAAATTCAAAAACTCTTACCAACTCAGCGGCTCTTTTTGACTGGGAGGTATCAACTACTTTACCTTGTGCATGCATATTGCCTCTCCAAAGGGATTCAGTTAGAGACCCACAAACTGATCAAAGAACATAAGGCCTGGTATACAGATGCAAAAACACCATCTCTCTGATGGTTTGTTTTATGTTCAAAACCAGAACTGAATATATGTTTATGAGAAGGTGTAAAAATGAGGTAAATGCTGTTCATTAGAAATGGAAGAGCAGGCTTGAATGACTTCTTTATGGAGCTTTCCCTGTAAGTGAACATGACAAGTAGAATGTGTTGTTTGAGTCTTGTGTAACCGCGAACAGGTGTATTAAAGGAATAGTTTTATTTTATTTTATTTTATTTTTTTGGCAGGGAGTGTAATATAATTATTCCATTTCTCTATGGTTTCTCTCTATAAGCTACCGCTGAAGGCGGTTAGTTAATTAGAACCAAAGGAGAAACAACAACAACAACAACAATCTTTATTTATAGAGCACATTTAAAAGCCTTGGGCATACCAAAGTGCTTTACATAAAACAATAAAAGGTTCAAACATTGATAACGGATAAATAAAAATAACGAGTTATGTTCATAGATAAAAGCTACCAATAAGAATGACTACAGCACATGGTAATAGCAAGATAAAAGCTGTACCACCATAAAAAAGACAACCAATAGAAAGATAGGAGGGAATTAATACAAGAGGTCAATAGGTCACAGCAACCAAACAAACAAACAAACAAACCAGCAATTAAAAAGTGGAGAAGGCAAGTTTAAAAAGATATGTTTTAAGCTGTGATTTAAAAGAATGAATAGAATCAGATGCCCGGATGCCAATCGGGAGATTGTTCCACAGCACAGGTGCGACAAGAGCAAACGATCGATCACCTCTAGTCTTAAGTCGAGATCTGGGCTGAGCCAGCAGTAACTGTGACGATGACCTTAAAGCCCTAGCAGGAGCATAAGGGTTTAAAAGGTCCTTAAGGTAGCTGGGTGCAGTGTTGTTAGTAATTTTAAAAGTAAACAACAAAATTTTAAATTGAATACGATATTTGACGGGCAACCAGTGCAGATCGGCAAGGACAGGAGTAATGTGGGCAAACTTGCTGGTTTTAGTTAGAATGCGAGCTGCAGCATTCTGAACTGTCTGTAATCTCTGTAAAAGGGAAGAGTGGAGACCACAATAAAGTGAATTACAATAGTCTAGCCTCGACGTTACAAAGGCGTGGATGAGCTTTTCGAGATCTTTATGCGGTATATAGCGCCTAGCCTTAGAGATAAGACGAAGCTGGTAAAAACTAGATCTGACAACAGCAGACACTTGTTTGTCAAGTGAAAAGGAGCTGTCAAATAAGACACCCAGATTCCTGACAGTATCAGAGAGAGAACAACTAAGAAAACCAAAGGCATCCCGGAGTTTGGCACGAAGGGCATTACTACCAAAAATCATAATCTCGGTTTTCTTCTCATTAAGGATAAGAGAATTCGACAGCAACCACTTCTTAGCCTCAGACATGCATTCTCGGAGGCTATTCAGAGACAGAGCAAGATCGTCGTTTAGCTCAAAATAGAGCTGGATATCATCTGCATAATAGTGATAAGCAATATGGTATTTCTCA
>NW_024582665.1:529181-530229 GCF_018398535.1 Haplochromis burtoni
ATGATATAGATATATTACAATATATATTAGCAATAATATAGATATGTAAGTATATTACAGAATGGGTCTATTATGGTATGTTATAGTGTACACGGTATGAAGTATGTTGTATCTTTCTATTGGTTGTCTTTTTTTATGGTGGTACAGCTTTTATCTTGCTATTACCATGTGCTGTAGTCATTTTTATTGGTAGCTTTTATCTATGAACATAACTCGTTATTTTTATTTATCCGTTATCAATGTTTGAACCTTTTATTGTTTTATGTAAAGCACTTTGGTATGCCCAAGGCTTTTAAATGTGCTCTATAAATAAAGATTGTTGTTGTTGTTGTTGATACAAGGGCTTTGGTACAGAGAGATAAGTCGGTGTCACTGGCTCGTTATCTTTCATGGAAGTATTCGTTTGCAAGTTCTCAGCACATCCTATGTCGTTGTCAGACCTAAAGAATGATTGTGATTCTTCTCTTAACATCTGATTAACAACTTGATAGGTGGATCCTAGTGTTCAATGGTAGATGTGCCTGGGCATAATGGACTGATGCAGTAGGTATCCAGTCAGTTTTCAATATATTAGCAGGATATATTGATCCAACAGACCGCAAAGTTTCCATAACATTCCTATTTGGCACTACGATGTCATGGTTCGTGGGATTTTGTAAACAATATTTGGTGTCATACTAGCCTTTACTGATAAAACGGTATCGCAGAACTTCCTTCAGTCCTTCAGGCCACTGTGGGTTCTCATGAATGGTAAATGGACTGATTCTTATATAGCGCTTTTCTACTCTCCCTACTCTCATGAGACTTGAAGATCAGAATGCTATCTTGTTTGAAAGGTGCTTGGTGCGTTGAAACCTGCACAAAATGCTCACATCTCCCACACTTGAAGCAGTGCTGACAATATTCGTAACATTCTTTCACACATGAAAAGCATCTAGAGTGGTGGCATGGTGCTGGAAAATATTTCTGTGGTGCAAACAGAACACCATAATTCCCTCCACACTCACCACCAAGCTGGAGCATCTGGGACTCAGCTCATCTATGTGTC
>NW_024582665.1:531626-533158 GCF_018398535.1 Haplochromis burtoni
TGTCACTGATGAGGCCAATCACCGTGGTGTCATCTGCCCTCAACTCTTTCAGGAGTACCATGTCAGCGCACATTTCTTTTATTTGCTCTTTCTTTGACCGTGTTTCTCTTTTCCACTGGAGAATCACTGGTCTAGACAGTATTTACAGTAGGTACTCATGATGGAGCTGCATGTTTCTTTTCGTCCTGTCTCTCCTTTCCATTCGCAACTGCAATATTCACCTTCTCTGGCAACAGCTCATTTGAAGTATTTGTTTGCAGTAGATAAAGTTGCAGATCACTTTTAATATTATTATTCTGAAGACCAGTCAGGACAGTATGCATGAAAAGACTCTGGACTAGTGCTGGATCATATTTTAGACTTGATTTAACTTCCTGAGAAGCAAACAGGATTTTCTGCCTCAATTCTGTTGTCTTGATCAAGAAATTTTAGGGAGTCTCTTTACTATTCTAACTCTAAGAGGAGAGTTGTTTGTATAACTCTGTGGCACTTTTCTCACAGTTTCAAAGGTCACTGTTGGTAGAACACTACGCCGCCATGGTCTCATATCATGCATTGCATGGGAGGTTCCCCTGCTCAGGTCATCACATGTCCAGGCCCGTCTGAAGTTTGCCAGTGACCATCTGGATGATCCTGAGGAGGCGTGGGAGGAAGTCATGTGGTCAGACGGGACCAAAATAGAACTTGCTGGTTTAAACTTAATTCGTTGTGTTTTGAGGAGAAAGAAGGAGGAGTTGTATCCCAAGAACCCTATCCTTACTGTGAAGCATGGGGGTGGAAACATCATACTTTGGGGGTACTTTTC
Source organism: Haplochromis burtoni (assembly GCF_018398535.1). Lineage (NCBI taxonomy): Eukaryota > Metazoa > Chordata > Actinopteri > Cichliformes > Cichlidae > Haplochromis > Haplochromis burtoni. The sequence continues at coordinate 532,432 of NW_024582665.1, forward strand.
TTTGAAGGAGACAGGACCACTGCACTGTATTAAGGAGAGGATGAATGAGGCCATGTATTGTGAGATTTTGAGCAACAATCTTCCCTCAGTCAGAGCATTGAAGATGGGTTGTGGTTGGGTCTTCCAACATGACAATGACCCGAAGCACACAGCCAGGATAACCAAGGAGTGGCTCCGTAAGATGCATATCCAGGTTCTGGAGTGGCCTAGCCAGTCTACAAACCTAAATCCAATAGAAAATCTTTGGAGGGAGCTGAATTAACGATATTAAAGAAGTGGTTTGATATAAATAAATTATCATTGAATCTAGATAAAACCAAATTTATGTTGTTTGGAAACCAAAAGAAAAACATCGAAGTAGAAATATGTGTTGACAATGTATATTTAGAAAGAGTAAATGAAATAAAATTTCTTGGGGTGATCATTGACCACAAGCTCTGTTTGAAGCCACACATTACTTATGTTCGGGGGAAATTGGCACGGGGCATTGCCGTCCTGGGGAAAGCAAAGCATATGTTGGATCAGAAAGCACTGCACATTTTGTACTGTGCTTTACTACTGCCATATATGAGCTACTGTGTAGAGGTCTGGGGAAACACATACAAAAGTAACACACAAACAATAACTATGATACAGAAAAGGGCCATTAGATTAATAAATAATGTAGGGTACAGGGACCATACAAATGCACTCTTTGTCAAAATGCAAGCTATTAAATTCCAAGACT
>NW_024582665.1:533765-550741 GCF_018398535.1 Haplochromis burtoni
TGTTTGAAATGTTTGAAATAAAAATGAACTGAACTGAACTGAACTGAACCTCTGTGTTGCTCAGGGACAGCCCCGAAACCTGACAGATCTAGAGGAGATCTTTATGGAGAAGTGGGCCAAAATCCCTCCTGCAGTGTGTCCAAACCTGGTCAAGAACTACATGAAACATTGACCTCTGTAATTGTAAACAAAGGTTTCTGTACCAAATACTAACATTGGCTTTTCTCAGGTGTTCAAATACTTATGTGCAACAGTGCTATACAAATAAATTCTTTAAAAATCATACAATGTGATTTCCTGAATTGTTTTTAAAATGCCGTCTCTCACAGTGGGAATACAACGTGAATTTTAGGCTTCTCCATAATTTGTAAAAGGGAGAACTTGCAAAATCGCAGGGTGTTCAAATACTTATGTTCCTCACTGTAACTCCTTAACTGCAGGTCTGGTACTGAGCCTATTTTCAATTTGCCTTTCAAGACTGGAAAATGTGAACCTGTCTTTTTGCTCAGGCTCTACTATTTGGCCTCATTTATTATAATTGTTGTGCTACATAGAGCCGTTCGGTGGTGTTGGAACAATACCTTAAGCTGGGGATTCATGCCATTCTTCATTAAGCAATGCATTTTGTCCTCTTTTTCGTGTAGAAGCAGGCTTAATTTCTCTACTGCCCTCTCCATTTGTATATTGCTTATATGTCCTTCTGGACATCAAGAAAGTGTGACATACCTTCATGCGGTTGAAGCTCTGCATGTTCAAGTTGCTTTAAATGTGAGACTAACTGACTGTGTATTTTATTAATCACATAGTTTTTTTTCCCGAGATTTGAAGTATATCACATAATTTAATCAGCTGCTCTTCCGTCAGTTGATACAGTGTTTCTTTCATTTTCAGCTGTAGCTTCTCTACTTCAGACTCCAGAGGAGTTAGCACAGGCAATGAAATGAGTGTTTATTAGACTTGAAAGATTTTTGCTGCCTCCTAGTGATGACTGTTTACTTCAGGATACAAACGCCAATGTCAGTCTAGTAACATCTCTGCTTCTTTGCAGTGCTCCTTTCTGATGCCTGGGTCATCTGGCTTTTTCTTACAGCTCAGGCGTGGTCCTCAAGGCAAATATCCTAGTGGTGCCTCCAAATGTTGTGCCCTTAAACAGGGGAAATAGTAAGGGGCAATGAATGAGACACTGGCAGCAGCTCTTGCCTTCACCTGTCTGTATTGAGTATCAGCTACAAAAGATACAACCAAATCCACATTTTCTTTGCATGGATACATCAGTCTCAGGACCATAGTTTCCAAACTAAGTTATTCTTCTTTGCTGTTTCAACATTCAACAAGTGTCTTCTTAACACACATATTTTACCTGACACATTCAATGACTTTCCACAGTAATGAAATAATACTTTGAGTATGTATGGCTCTCATGGTTAACTAAAATACAAATCATGGCAGAATAATCATCATACAATATGGCAGGATGATAGCTAAAGCTAGCTTACACAGCAACAGAGTTAGCCTACATTTTACTCCTTCTCACATCTGTCATTTGTCTAATCTCTACATTGTTATGTGTAACATTGTTTCTCCACTTTCACCGTGGTACTAAGGTGGACTGACCATTAGAACAAGTGGACTGAAAGCTGTGCAGTAAAAAGTATGCAGTGCATTTATATTACATTATTACAACAGTATTACATATTTATTCATGTAACTCAGTATTTTCTCAGCATGTTCTTTTTTTGACTCTTGTATAATGTTAAATGTTTGTTATTTAAATGTCCTTCTAAAAAGTCAAAGTCTGTTTCGCTTCTTCCCTTCAGCCAGTTGTCCCAGATAACAGGATTTTTAATAACTTACTACAGTTAAACCAGGATGAAACACAACTATTAGGGCTAAAGCTAAAGGTCAGAAATTTCTTATAAATTGTTTCTGGAGAGTGTTACAAATTGTTACTTCAGCATTATCAGTGATGCTGACCTCACTTTCCAGGACCATATCTACAATATATAGAACAGTTTTTATCTAAAAAATTGGAAATGTTAGCACCTTTACCAAAGAAATCTCCCCATGTTGTCATTTGGCCGTACTACTGTCCTGAGATTTAGTTAAAAATGAAATATCATGAGATTATACCTATGCTCAGATGATTACTGCTTTAGCCTTCAAAAAGACATATGAAGCAGGTCATGCTTTACAATTTGATTAACAAGTCGCTAATCCATGAAAATGTAGTATCCCTGAGATCCTTCCTTTATTTGTGACACATTTCAAAACATCAAAATGTAGATGGTCAAAATGCTCAACTTCAGCCCTCACAGCAGGAGCTCATTAACATACGGGTAACACAGAGGCCACACACACACTCATATATATATAGAGAGAGAGAGGGATAGAGATCGAGTCTAGTTAAGGCGTAGTCGCTTGTAAACTTTTGTAAACCTAGCTAGCCTGGGACCTCCATCTTTGACATTCATTGTCCAATATATCCACTATCCTTCTTCTGCACAAGTCTAAATGATAAATTCCCCCTCCAAAATAAAGCAAAAATGGTCAACACACTAATACTCATTTTCAAATAAATACTCAAAATTGTTGTTATAACCAGCTAGTCTATGGAGGAGCTGGACCTTAGAGCCATCCCCACAAACAGTACACAGAAGCCCACAATGCGTTAAATAGCAGCAGGCAACACAAGTTGTAACATGTTTCATAACAAGTAATCTCATGACTAATGTAAAGGGAGATATTAATAGAACAAACAGAATATGCTCCTCCGTAAATAGGCGAAACAGCTAATATTCTTATAACCACTGGTTTGTACATGACCACCTTGTTGACTTACCGGTGTGGTAGGAGAAAGGCCTGTGCTTTTCATCCCTCATTATGCGGTGCCTAAGAGTCACTGACAGGTCCTCCTGGATGGGGACTGCTGCTGTTTGATTGGCTGATTCTGCGGTAAGACTTGGGTAAGAGTGAAGTGGATTGTAAGTATTTGCTTTTAGTTGGTCTTTTCGAACAGGCGGTGGTTTAGTAGGCTCTTTTTCAGTCTGTTCCTTCTCCCGTGCACCACAGTAAGGCATCTTACCAAATAAGTGCTTTGCTGCTATGTTGCTATCCTTCCTCTTTGCCCTGCTTAAACCTCCCGATCCTTTCCTCTCCTTGTCTTTTTTCTCTTCTTCTTCCTTCTCATCATCCGTATCCTCGCCTTCCCTCTCTCTGTCCTCTACTTGACCTTTGCAGTTTTCTCTGTCCTCACTCCCAGCTTCATTATTATCCTTAACTGCTGCACTGACAACAGCAGGCGTGTCTTTCATCTGCTCACTGGCTTTGGTAGCCTGGTGGTGAGAGGTGGGATTGTGGTTGGGTGCTCTGCTTGGCCAAATGTAGCTGGGAAAAGAGGAAATGACACCACCACTGAAGCCCAGGCCAGCCAGTAAAGTGCTGGTCACCACAGATGCCACAGTTGCTTGACTACCACTGGAGGATGGACCAATGCCTGTTGCCATAGAGACAAATGAGAAGGGGATACCAGATGAAGTCCAAGTTGATGAGCCAGAGGAAATGGGAGCCATATCAGCCGAGGAGGCTGGAGACAGTGTTGGCTGAGAAAGGAAAAAAATGTAGTTAATACAAAGACGCATCATCAGTCATCCCATGAACTCACTGAGCTTTGACATTATAATGAAGAAAATTACAACTAATGTAAACTGTGAGATTTCACTCACCTTGTTTGTTCCATTTATTTGTTTTACCAAATCTTTTTATCTTATACAGAGTAGAAACTGCAAATTCTCAAATACAACCATATACATCAGAGTACTGCGCTGTATCATAATAATGAGAGTGCACAGCATGAGCATCATGTGCAACAAAGATTATGACAGGACATCTCTGTGTGGAAAAAAAAGTTTACGATCTGCTTGTAAAACATGATGGCAGGGTTTTAGTATGTCAATAATAATATCATGAATCCTTTTCGGGTAACACACATTACAGATATTACATACCTGTCTGACATACATTTACCTGATTATAAGATTATAAGTTAAATTATTTGATTATATATGCATAATCAGAACAAGATTAAAGGGTCACACTGAGCTTTAAAACTAGAAAACGTCAAAATATGTTTCAATTTTTAAGGGTCATTAGAAATGGGCAAAGATTTAAAAACCTTTGAAGAAAAAAAAACTGACATTAGAACTTTGAGGCCTTAAGGTGTCACATATTAAAATGACGTGAGATCAGTCACATGAAAAACAGAACATTAACACTGTTAACTTCTTCATCGCTTTCATCAAGAATTCTTTGATTCGTGTGAAATTTATCTGAACTATGGTCAATAATTTACCAGTGACTATTTACAGACATCAATGAATTCTAGGTGAATTCATACCCTTTTAAATGATTGTATGGAATGAAGCAAGAAAGAGAGAATGCAGTTAGAGTTTGGTCGTTTCTGAAAGTTTGGTTGCATAAATAAACTAAAATAAAATCTCTTCATCCATATGCATATGAACTTAATTTTTCCTGACTCTAATGCTTATTGAGACACTGATGTTCATATGAGAGATGCTCACACAGAATCAAAAGTCAATACAGGGAGTGCAGAATTATTAGGCTAGTTGTATTTTTGAGGAATAATGTTATCATTGAACAACAACCATGTTGTCAATGAACCCAAAAAACTCATTAATATCAAAGCTGAATGTTTTTGGAAGTAGTTTTCAGTTTGTTTTTAGTTTTAGCTATTTTAGGGGGATATCTGTGTGTGCAGGTGACTATTACTGTGCATAATTATTAGGCAACTCAACAAAAAACAAATATATACCCATTTCAATTATTTATTTTGTGGGGATAGGTTAATTGGATAATCCAAATTGCCACTAGGTGTGAATGTGCGAGTGAATGTGAGTGTGAATGGTTGTCTGTCCCTGTGTGTTAGCCCTGCGACAGACTGGCGACCTGTCCAGGGTGTACCCCGCCTTTCGCCCTATGACAGCTGGGATAGGCTCCAGCGCCCCCCGCGACCCTGAAAAGGATAAGCGGAAGCGAATGGATGAATTATTTATTTTTACCAGTGAAACCAATATAACATCTCCACATTCACAAATATACATTTCTGACATTCAAAAACAAAACAAAAACAAATCAGCGACCAATATAGCCACCTTTCTTTGCAAGGACACTCAAAAGCCTGCCATCCATGGATTCTGTCAGTGTTTTGATCTGTTCACCATCAACATTGCGTGCAGCAGCAACCACAGCCTCCCAGACACTGTTCAGAGAGGTGTACTGTTTTCCCTCCTTGTAAATCTCACATTTGATGATGGACCACAGGTTCTCAATGGGGTTCAGATCAGGTGAACAAGGTGGCCATGTCATTAGTTTTTCTTCTTTTATACCCTTTCTTGCCAGCCACGCTGTGGAGTACTTGGACGCGTGTGATGGAGCATTGTCCTGCATGAAAATCATGTTTTTCTTGAAGGATGCAGACTTCTTCCTGTACCACTGCTTGAAGAAGGTGTCTTCCAGAAACTGGCAGTAGGACTGGGAGTTGAGCTTGACTCCATCCTCAACCCGAAAAGGCCCCACAAGCTCATCTTTGATGATACCAGCCCAAACCAGTACTCCACCTCCACCTTGCTGGCGTCTGAGTCGGACTGGAGCTCTCTGCCCTTTACCAATCCAGCCACGGGCCCATCCATCTGGCCCATCAAGACTCACTCTCATTTCATCAGTCCATAAAACCTTAGAAAAACCAGTCTTGAGATATTTCTTGGCCCAGTCTTGACGTTTCAGCTTGTGTGTCTTGTTCAGTGGTGGTCGTCTTTCAGCCTTTCTTACCTTGGCCATGTCTCTGAGTATTGCACACCTTGTGCTTTTGGGCACTCCAGTGATGTTGCAGCTCTGAAATATGGCCAAACTGGTGGCAAGTGGCATCTTGGCAGCTGCACGCTTGACTTTTCTCAGTTCATGGGCAGTTATTTTGCGCCTTGGTTTTTCCACACGCTTCTTGCGACCCTGTTGACTATTTTGAATGAAACGCTTGATTGTTCGATGATCACGCTTCAGAAGCTTTGCAATTTTGAGACTGCTGCATCCCTCTGCAAGATATCTCACTATTTTTGACTTTTCTGAGCCTGTCAAGTCCTTCTTTTGACCCATTTTGCCAAAGGAAAGGACGTTGCCTAATAATTATGCACACCTGATATAGGGTGTTGATGTCATTAGACCACACCCCTTCTCATTACAGAGATGCACATCACCTAATATGCTTAATTGGTAGTAGGCTTTCGAGCCTATACAGCTTGGAGTAAGACAACATGCATGAAGAGGATGATGTGGACAAAATACTCATTTGCCTAATAATTCTGCACTCCCTGTAGTGTTGATTCACATCCATTATCCTTACCATTCCAGTTTTTACAATCCTCGTCCCTTCAAAGATCCTGGTAGTGTTCGCTAAAACAAGAGAAAGAAAATAGTATCTACAGTGAAACGCAGGACTGAGGAACACTTAAACAGATGTTTGCAAACTAGTTTGAGTCCACTATAAGCTCATAAACCACTTCATGAAACAATGTAAACGTAAGTCACTGAATACATATTAAGGAAGCCAATTAACTGGATGTAATTAAATTGAATTATTACACTGTACATCATTTCAGTTGTCTGTCCTTTAGTCTGCAGCTACTGATACATCACTAGCTTACATTAATAACCTTAATATGAATGACTAAAATATTATGATCAAAGGAATAAGTAATAATACATTTTGAAATATTAAGGTTATTATGGCTTATACACCAATAATATGCAGGGCTGATGGAAATACTGATAGTAAGGAAGACATTGGAGAAGAGAATGTGCCAGGAATTCGTAACACACACACTTAGAGTGTGTGTGTGTGTGTGTGTGTGTGTGTGTGTGTGTGTGTGTGTGTGTGTGTGTGTGTGTGTGTGTGTGTGAGCACGTACTACCTCTAAAAAGCATACTCTGACTGAAGTCACTGCGCATGTCATTAGTGCAGACAGCCTGGACTCGAAAGAGGTAGAGCACATCGGGGGAGACAGGAGAAATGATGGCCTCCTGGACAACAACACAAGTTGCAGCAAGACAATCGGTAAGTTTGGCATGCTGAGTTATGTCAATGAGAAATCTTTATGTCTGCATCCAAGTAAATGACAGTAGGTAGCATATGTTAGCAGAGTGGGAACAAAACTAAACATTTGTAAACCTGAAATGCCTTTTTCCATGATATGCAGTTAATTCCATCAATGTGACTTAAAGTGGTCACTTTTCATGTGGAAAAGTTTGTTCTTTTAAATATTTGACTGCTTTTTCTAAAATTACTATTTTAAAATATGAATGGCATATAATAATAATGGTATATAATATAATTATGACTGATGGCTGTTCGTTGGAATGTAGCCTGAATGCATTTCATAAATGTAAGGGGGTGGACAGAAAAACCTTTGCCAGTTCAAACATATTTTTCCAGTTTGATTTTTAGAATTTCGTGGTCAACAGTATCAAATGCTTTTTTTTAGATCTAGAAAGACTCCAAGTGCATACTTATTGTTATCCATACATTCTGTTATTTCTGTTTATTAAAAAACCTTTTTAAAAAAAAGAAAAAAACCAAAAACATTAAAAGCACAGTTTCAGTGCTATGTAGCACTCTGGCATCTAACCGAAATGTTTCAGAGATGCCATTTTTCCCAGAAAAGCCTGGAGCTGAAGGAAGACAATTCTTCTCCAGGACCTTGACAAAGTGAATGAAAACAGCAGAAATCTGGGGGATAAGAAAAAGCTGGAGGAGTAATATGAGACCTGATAGCAGCAACCTTATTGACTACCAAAGCCTGAGTTAGAAGTGACGAGTTCAAAGAATAGGCTTAACTAGTAAATCATCTTTATTCTTAACCAAATTCTTAACCCTATAATAATTCAAGTATAAGTGTGATTAATATGTTAAATTACAAATGTAGTTTGAGTAGTGAAAATGACTGGTCTAATGTCTGAATTTTGTTTGTGTTGACATTATCCAGCTTTGACCTTTTAGTGTCTGCAGGAATGTGGGAAATATAACTATGTCGCCAGTCCATCATTATGCATGATTTGGCATGGTAATAATTATAGCACTGGTGAACACAGAACCTTAATTCATATGTGATTATGTTTAATTCTGATCAGGGGCACTTTCTTTTAATGCCTGACTTCTAAAATACTTGATTTAATAAAAAGAAAATGTATTAATTATATTTTCAATAAACTGACTTAATGTCACGGTACAGAACCTGAATCATGGCTACAAAACCTAGGCTGAAGCCAAAAGCAGCCACAAATATTGGTGTTCAACCCGGTCAAAAGCTTTTTCTTGGTCTAGAGAAATGAGACCAACATTTATACCCAAAGAGCTAGAGAGGTCCAAAACATCCCTAATCAAAGTGACATTATCACTTATCAGCCTGCCGGGGACGCAATACGTTTGGTCCCCATGAACAACAGAAGCCATCACGTCACGAAGCCTGGTGGCCAGGACTTTGGAGAAAATCTTATAGTCTGTACAGAGCAACGATACCTATCTCCAGTTCTTCAAACTGCGCAGATCTCCCTTCTTTGGCAGCAGAGTGATGACCGCCCGTCTACAGCTCAGAGGCGGCAAGCCTTTCTGCAGACTATCTGTGACAACCTCCAGCAAATCCTCACCCATCACAGACCAAAAGTCTTTGTAGAACTCAACAGGAAGGCCATCCATGCCAGGAGCTCTACCATTCTGAAAACTCATCAGAGCAGCATGAAGTTCACGCAAAGTTGGCCGAACCTCCAGTTTTCGATTGGTTTCAGCCGCCACCTGAGGGAGTCCCTTGAAGAATCTATTGCACAAACTAGGATTTTCTGAGAAATCACTCTTAAAAAGGTCCTTATAAAAGCTGACAGCAAACTGTCTGATTATTGAGCCATTGTGAGACAGAGAGTGAATAATTTTTCTTTTCCCATTCTTCTTTTCCAGTCCAAAGAAAAAGTGAGATGGGGCAATCATCTCCATGACACTGAGGAAACGTGACCTGACCAAAGCCCCTTTGGCTGTCGTGCCCAACAGGTCAGCTAAAAAAGCCTTTTTGGATTTGAGGGAATCTAAAAGCCCCCAGTTTCCTGTAGACACCGCTAAACTCTGCAGTTCTACCACCTGAGTCTCTAGGTTTCTCATAGATCTGGTTATGTCTCTAGTCACATCATGAGTGAACTGTTGACACAATTGTTTGATCTGACACTTCCCAAAATCCCACCACTGCTGGATACATGCAAAGTCAGATTTAGATTTCCAGTGAGTGAGCCAAAAAAATTCAAAAGCTGTCCTAAAAGTGTTGTCATGTAACAGGGCCGTATTGAAATGCCAGTAGGCACTCCTTACATGAACATTTTTAATGAAAACAGAACAATGAACCAGACAATAATCAGATAAACCAAAAGGGGTTATCTGACAGTCCTTAAAATACTCAAATGATGTTTAAATGAGTATATGCGATCCAGTCTTGCCAAAGATAAATGATTGTCCTTAGAATGACTCCATGTGTACTGCCACAGATGTCCACTGAAAAACCTCCACACATCTGACAGGTCCACAGCTGCAGCCAGCTGCCTAAGCCTGCGAGAGGACGCAGGATGAGGTTCGATGTGGTTCCTATCCAAAGGTGGGTTAGCAGTACAATTGAAATCCCCACACAAAAACAAATACTCATCATCGCTAGAAACCTTAACAGTATCACACAGGACATCTAAAAAACCCATTCTGTCCACTCCTTTAGTTGGTGCATATACATTGAGAAAAACAAAAGTCACATGTTCATATTTGACTTTAACTTTCAGCAAACACCCCTTGATTATTTCCTCTGCTTCACAAGAAACAGGTAAAAAATTCTTAGAGAACACAATCCCCACACCTCCACTACAACTGGACTTATGACTAAAAAAACATCTCCCCCACAGCCCTTCCTCCAGTCACTCTCATCGTCACCAGTACTGTGAGTTTCTTGAACCAACATAATATCCAATTTCTTTAGGTTCATAAGCTCAAAAAAAAGCAGCTCTTTTTACCTCATCTCTAGCACCATTCAAATTTAATGTGCCTATCTTGAATTCAGACATGAGAGAAGCGAGACAGAGGAAAAAAGACAGTGACATATAGAGTGTGTTCCTAAACATCATCGTCATCATCAGCAGTAAGTGCTTGAGATCTCACTTTCAAAATCAGTTTCTTTAAATGATAAATCTCTTGGTCTGTCAACACATCATCAATAAAATTCCCTGATTTTTTTGTCAAGACCCGAGACGACTCAACAAAAAGCTTAAGGTCCGGAAAATAATCCCCCACTTTCACCATCCTGAGGCCTTTGGTTTTCTGCAAGAATTTCCTGATCTCAGCAGGAGAGTACAGATTCTGGTGTTCCTGGCTTAGGGACAAATCACTTTCAGACTCCATGCTGCTCTCTCCTGTTCTGTTTCCTCTCTTAGCTTTCGACGTTTTTGTACTACAGTGGGCAGGTTCCGAGCTCTTTCTCTTTTGAGACAACTTCAGCAAATCCTCATCAAGCATGTCGTCATCCTCACAAAGATCATCACACACAGACTCAAGAGTCGTGTCAGCTGTCTGACTGGTTTCAGAAAAAACTGCAGACTGGTCATTAGTCAGATCCGGTTCCACACCATCAACACTTTTCACAATGCCAGTATCATCAGACCCGTTACTGCTTGGAAAATGTCGGTTTTCCACAGGCGCCTCGGCAGCGGGGTCCACCTCAGCTACGGCGGAGCCGCCCGCGGTCTCAGCGGGTTTCGCAAGAGCGATCGCCGGGTCCCTACCAGGAGATGACCCAATGGCATCATCCGCGGGCTGCGTGTTTCTTCGCCTCTCTGGACAGGAGCGAATTAAATGCCCTTCTCCACCACAACCAAAACATTTCATGCTCTCAGATGAAGCAAACACCATGTAGTTGAAACCCTCTATTTTGAACGTGAAAGACAGGTTCAGCTCGCCAGCCTTGTCTTTGAGGATCATAAAAACCTGCCTTCTGTGACACACATGTTTGAGGAGCACAGATTTACACCCCAAAGAGACCGTCTTTATGGGCGAAACCAGTTGGCCATACCGTGACAGCTCCTTGGCTAAAGTTTCATTTTTAATTAAAGGAGGCGCATTTGAGATGGTAACCTTTTTAGCAGGGCTAACCAATGGGAGAACAGGCGTAAAGGTGTCGTGAATGACGACGACGCTTTCCACCAACTCATTAACTTTAGGTACCTTATCAAGAAAAATAACAATAGCACCGTTCATACGGGAGGCAGATTTCACGCTGTCATAGCCCACCACCTCTCCTACAGCCAAAACAGCTTCTTCCACTGAGCAATTCACAGTCAGTATAAGTTTGACAGCATGACGGCGTGTCAGCTTCTCAAACCCTGCACCACCCTCAACAGCGGGCACTGTGCCAAACCAAGCCGGTAGCAAAAGCTACCAAACCAGCCAGCAACAAACAAAACACACCAACAACCATGTGTCGAAAAAATAAACACCTGACAGTGAAAGAAGAAAAGAGGAACCCGAAAACAGAAATCCACTCACTCCGACACTCCCATTCCCAGCCCCATTCACTCCGCCATTCACTCAGAAAGAGAGAGAGAGAGAGAACAGAGACTTTTGACTTTTCACACAACTTTATTTACACCGAATTAAAAACAAAAACAGAAACAAAAAAAACTGACACAAAAATTCTACCACATAATCACAACATTCATTGTACACCAAACACTGACTAAGGTACCCAGCACACACTCAAAAGTTAAGCACAAGTGTCCCATCTGCTCCTACTGAACACAAAACCCTTCCAATGCCCCACACAGTTTCAAAGGAGTGCAGACTGTCAGTCAGAGAGTAAAAAGCATGCTCTACTCTCAGACGGGATGCCAACAGGCCCTTTAGACTTTGCACAACATCAGTCCAACCCTGACCCAGCACCTGGTTCTTCCTAGTTTTCCATAATGCCAGCTTAGCTGTGCCAAACAAAAAATTAATCAGAACCAAGGTCTGCCTCTTCTGCACTGAATACTTAGGGCCAAAGACAAACAAAGGTACAGAGAATACCTCCCCTAAAAATTCCACCCACTCCTGCAACAAAGAAAATAAACCCACCAGCCGCGGACAACAGACCACTAAGTGCTCCAGCGTCTCCCTTTCTGAACAAAAAGGACAACCCTTCCCAGTGCTCGGGTCCAGGTGGGCCCTGTGTCTGTTCGTGGCTATTGCTCCATGTATAATCCTCCACTGGAGGTCAGCCATCCGTTTTTCAACAGGAGGCTTATACAGGACCCTCCACCTGCCTTTAGGGGTAGAGACCGAAGCAAAAAACTCAGTCCATTTTGACTCCCTGATTCCAACCAGAGAGCGGAAATTCAGCACCTTAACACAGCATAAATAAAGCTGCTTCTTGCCACAAGAGCTGAAACTATCCAGCACTGGTGTCCCCAGGGAGAGCAGCATGCCACTCCCCTCAGGCTGCTCCTCAAAGGCAGGACTGACCATCAATGAAGAGAAAACATATTCACTGTCTGTCTGTGAAGGTTCTCAGTCATCCAGGTCATCGTAGTCAAAGGAGCATGCAAAGAATTCACTGTCATCAGCCCACTGATCAGCCAGGACACGGTCTCCAGCAAAGTCTCTCAGTGAAGGCGACAGAGATTGCCAAACGTCCTCCATAATCCTCTCCGGCACTCTGTAGGACCTAATGCCTGTGACACCACCAAGTGCACCCAGAGACATCCTTGTAAGATGACCCAGTTTGACAACGCCAGCCTCCACAAACTTGGTCCATATTGTAGCAGAAGAAAATAAAGTGCTGGGAAAAAAGTCATTAAAAAACAGCGGCTCCTTGAAAAGCCACATCCCAGGTCTTGGGTCAGGAGCACGTGCGACCTTCAGCGCCCGCCAGGTGTTCATCACAGAGCTGTAAAATAGCACAAGTCCAGACAGATCCACCTGATCCAACTTCAGAAGAAAGAGGTGCTTATCCAATCCAAGCCGGCCCGCTCTCCTAAGCGGCAGCTGAGCAGAAGCAAGCCAGCTGTGACCACAGCCATACAGCAGCCTCTGTGCCGTCTGCAGTCTAAAGGCTGCTGTTCTGCACAAAACATCTATCAGGCCTTGTCCCCCCTCCGCCACAGGAAGATACAGGCCTGCTGCACGAAGCCAATGCTGTCCCGACCAAACAAACTTCACCAGAAGCCGCTGCACCTCCTCCAGAAGACCAGGTGGTGGCACTAAAACAAGCAACCTGTGCCATAAAGATGAGGCAACCAGATTGTTAGCTACCAGAACTCTACCCCTGTAGGACAGGTAGGGGAGCAACCGGTTCCATTTAGACAGCTTAGCCTCCACCTTTTCCCGCACTCCCTCCCAGTTCTGCTTCACGAAGTCATCACTCCCCAAGTAAACCCCAAGAGTTTTAATGCCCTTTCGACCCCAGTGAAGGTTCCCAGGAAGCGTGGGAATACTCGACAACTTCCACTGCCCCACCAAACAAGCCTCACTCTTATCCCAATTAACCCTAGCTGAGGAAGCGTTCCCATACAAAACCAGACATTCCTGCAATTCCTGCACATCCTGCTGATCCGTAATAAAAACATTAACATCATCAGCATATGCCGACACAATGACAGGAGGGCTCTGAACCATATCCGGCAAAGAGAAACCCCTCAACCTGCTTCTCAGTCTACAGAGAAAAGGCTCAATAGCAATGCTATAAAGCTGTCCAGAGATAGGGCAACCTTGTCTAATCCCTCTCCGAACCGGCATAGGACAACTCAATCCTCCTCCCACCTTCACAACACAGCAAGCATCGCTATACAACAGCTTCACCCAAGTCAGAAACCCCCACCCAACACCAAAGGTCTGCAAGGTAGAAAAAAGAAAATCATGGTTCACACGGTCAAAAGCCTTCTCCTGATCAAGAGAAACGATGCCAACATTAGCATTGTACACTTCACAAATATCAAACACATCTCTCATCAAAAACAAGTTATCAATCACAGACATCCGGAATACAGTAAGATTGATCCACACCAATCAGCAGGTCAATGACCATTTTCAGTCTGTTCGATAAAACCTTGGAAAGAATCTTATAGTCAGCACATAAAAGGGCTGCTGGTCTCCAGTTCTTAAGAAGGGTTAAATCCCCCTTCTTTGGTATGAGAGAGATAACTGCACGCCTGCAGGAAGCTGCAAGTATCCCTCCTACAAAACACTCCTTAAACACGTCCAGCAGGTCCCGACCCAGAAGACTCCAGAAGTGCTTAAAGTCTGATGGTAAACCATCTATTCCTGGAGCTTTGCCTGAAGCCATCTGAGACACCGCCGCAGACAGCTCATCCAAGGTTATATCCCTGTTCAAAACGTCCCGATCCCCTGGGCTCAGCTGAGGAAGCCCCTGCAGAAGGTCCGAAGCAGAGTCCACATCACAGCTATCCGCACTAAACAAGTCCGTGTAAAAGGCCACTGCATGCCGTCTCATCTCAGCCGGATCCGTGGTCGCTCTTCCATCTGAAAGCTGAAGACACACCATTTGCTTTCTGTGAACCACAGATTTCCCCAAGTTAAAGAAAAACGTGGTTGGAGCGTCCATGTCCTGGAGCCTGGTGAAACGTGCTCGAACCAAAGCTCCTTTAGCCCTCTCATGTAAAAAATGGTTAAGCTCTTGCCTTTTAGAATGAAGACAGGCATTATCCTGCTGACCTAACTGTGAACCAGAGACAGTCTCCACATGTGTTATCTCCTTTTCAAGGTCCTGCACAGTTCTCATGATATTGGCCGTCAAAAGAAAACTATATTGCTGACAGAACACACGAATTTGGGCCTTTCCTACCTCCCACCATTGAGTAAGGGAATCAAAATCACCCTTTCTTGATCTCCAATAATTCCAAAAAAACCCAAAATCGGCACAGAATATCCGATCATGCAATAATTTTATATTATACAGCCAAAAAGATTTGGATTTGCTGGTGGGAGATAGAAACAGTCCAGTAAAACTAAATGATGATCCGTAAAAACAACAGGAAAACACTGACAGTTAACAATTCGAGCAGTAAATGAAACAGACACATAAAACCTGTCTAATCTCACTGCACTAATCCTGCCATCAGTCACTTTCACCCAGGTATACTGCCTGGATGAGGAATGCTTCATCCGCCACGCATCAACCAAGTTAATTGTCCGTAGGACATCTGTTAAAGCAGAAGATGACTGAAGATGCAGCTCCGCCCCAGTCCCGTCTAAAGTAAAGTCAAGACAACAATTCCAGTCCCCACCCAACACAACACAGTCCCCTTGAGCAGCACCACTTAATTTTTCTCCCAATGTTTCAAACAAAAACCCACGCTCTGCCCCTGAGGTTGGTGCATAGACATTAACAAAAGTAAAAACAAAACCTTCAATTTCAGCCGTCACCAAAAGGACTCTGCCCGCCACCATCTCTATGCTGAAAATAACATTCGCATTTAGAGAAGGAGAAAACAAAATAGCAACTCCTGCGCTAAAACTTGTCCCATGGCTAAGAAACTCCTGCCCTCCCCACCACACATCCCAGTCTATTTCATTCAAACTGTCAGTTTGTGTTTCTTGGAGAAAGACTATATCTAATCTCTTCTGTTTGATCACCTCAGCTAATAAGGCTCTTTTATTTGCATCCCTGCACCCATTCACATTCAAGGAGGCCACCCTCAACCCCTGCACATAAGAGGAAGCCATCAAGAAAGCAAACAGAAAAACTCAGCAGAGATGAAACACCCAGTGTTGTATGATCATAACGTTACAGCGTAAAAAATTCCAGTGTCTCTACCGATTCAAATGCTTCAACTGTTTCCTCAGACCAGTAACATGTTTCTTCAGACGATAACGCTTTTTACCATGCAGTAAGTCCAATCCCACAACCTTCTGAAGAGTCATAGCTGACCGAATGAATTTCTCAACATCAGGGAAATATTCCCTAACATCACCTTTCTACCAAAGGTGTCATCCAGAAAAGCAACGATTTCCTCCAAAGAATACAAATCCGCATTTTGAGAGACACTGTCTGCCACAGAAACATTATCAGAGTCAGAATCACACTCCATGTCATTTGTGTCGTAACCATAACCACCAGCAGGCGTCCTGGGCTGCTGCTCCTCCACCTCTCCGTCCCCCGAGGCAACAACACACTCTACACCCAACTCAGAGCTCCCCATTTCATCCCCAGTCTGCGCCGTACTGACCGCAGGTCCAGCCTCCACCTTCTCTGTCGGCTTGGTCGTAGTCATGCAATCACTCACCTCACTCCACACCACGCCGAAGGCGCAGCCACATTCAGCGCCTGCTGCCCACTAACCCCCTCCCCACTATCATCCACAGCAGGTCCCACCGCAAGCTGTCTGTGAGGACACATTAATTTCTTATGACCCACATCTCCACACTCAAAACATTTCATGTTCCCAGAACTAGCATACATCATGTAGAGCCCTTCTTCATGTCTGATACGGAAGGAGACATCCAGTGTCTGTGTGGGGGAGTCCAAAAACATGAACACCTGCCTCCGAAGGGACTGAACATGCTTCAAATTGGCGTCCTTACAGCCCAGACTCGCAGTCCGGAAGCCACTGGCAAATCTCCCAAAGCACTTCAGTTCCTGCTCTAAAGCCGCATTGGGAACAAACGGAGGCAACCCCGACACAGTGATCCGAGTGGAGGGCACTGCAAGGGGTGAAACCTGCATAAATTCATCGTTCAAATACAGGCCACTCTCTATCAGCTGATTGACAAACCCCTGCTCTTTCAAGAATATGACAGAGGGGGAACAGAGAGGGAGGGAGAGAGAGAGGAACAGAGAGAGAGAGGGGGGACAAAGAGAGAGACAGGAACAGAGAGAGAGAGGGGGGGACAGAGAGAGAGA